>NC_079436.1:6689932-6799932 GCF_903798145.1 Danio aesculapii | reverse complement strand
GTTGTTGCACTCAGTAAACAGCAGTGAGTTCGCTGAACTGATGAGCTTCACGGCCCATCAGTCATTTCTGTTGAGCACGTGAAGACAACAACAAATCAGCGCTGTCTAAGAACGAGCTCACTAACGCTCAAATGTTAGTGGGAAATGGATGATTTTAAAATTTCAGTAACAATTGGTACTGAATTCCAGTATCGTGCAACCCTACTCTGAAGTGGATCTATTTCATTGAGTGGTGTTCTTCTTTCTAACAAGCTTCCTGAACTTGTCCAGTGTCTTATGCTAGGCAGGGGTGGTCCTCGGTCTGGTTCACTGCCAATTATTTTTTGATATATTTACTACAGAATGCTATTGGGTTAGAACCAACATAGGCTCATTCTGAAAACGTAGCCCTATAGCCATTTCTGGAGATCGTGAATTATATAGTCAGAGCTACGTATGGCAGCATTGAATCTTTAAAATAAACGCTACGGAGGCGGAATGACGTCATTCCTTTTCTCGCTCACCAGCTGACCGCTTGCCTCCATATGGATGGCTTTCCGGCTGTTACCAGTTTGTCCAGTAGCTCGACATGTACGTTGGAGGACTTGAGACACAGGGCAGAGTTGACCGTGACAACGGGTTTGAGTCTGGTGAATAATGGTTCCAGAAAGCAAGTAAGACAAAAACAAAAGCTAAAAAATAAACAAACAAGTAAACAACAGGGTGAGAATGTGGTAAAATGTGGTAAAAATCAGGTGAGGGCTTTTCTTTTTCTGGATTGCTTTTTCAAACACTGCGATTGGGTTTAGGAAAGTGGGTGGGCGGGTCAATCTCTGCTTTTTAAAACACTACTGGTTGAGATTAGGGAAGAGGGAGGGTCGTCCGACAGCGGCCACTGGTGGATTTACATGAGAACAGCAGGCACGAATGGCACTCGCGAGAGAAATTTGAGATCTGAAAAAGCATACACAGCGATTAACGAAAACAAAAACTGCAAAAAAAAGCAATTCTTGAACATTGTAAATTTTCCAACGCAAGTCAAAAATACAAGAAATTCTTGATTCCAATTGGCTGAAATGGTGTGCAATAGGATTGTTTAATGCACAGGTAATGACATTTGCTGATGTTGATCAACCAAGTCACAAATATGCCCAAAAATATCTGCAAAATGGTAGCTAACATATGTTACTATGAGCTGTTAGATATGCACTTCACATGCATATAAGACTTATCTCATGCATGCCCCTGACTGGTCCTTAGGCCGTACCTGCCAACTTGGGATGAGGAGGTTTGGGGGGCGGGGGGGTTAGGTTCGGGGGTGAGGTGCCTGACCAACACAGTTGAGAACTGGGTACTGTATACTGTAGTGTTAGTAACTACTATGGAGTGTGTTTTAGGCAGCTGCTGCAATCGGATCCTATACAAAAGTTGGCGATCCGGGGGTTTTACTGAACCAAAATGCTGAGGGATGGGGGTGGGTGAAAGGGGTTGAAATTACTGGAGTTTTCTGGGAGAGATTGTGCACTGTGCACAAAATGGGAGAGTGGCAGGAGATGAGTCTGAAATACGGGAGACTCCCGCGAAAAACAGGAGTGTTGGCAGGTATGCCTTAGGCCCCATCTGCCACTCCATTCAGAAATAACACATAGTACTTGATCTAGCATGGCCTTGTGGTCAGCCTGTGCTAGGTGCTCAACATGTGCCATTCCCTACATGCTAAAACTGTATGGTTTCCCTTGTTTCATTTTTCTGTCTTAGTTAGTCCAGGTAATACTTTTCTTATAGTGCCTTGTTTACAACTGCTGCACTATTCTTATTCCCAAACTGGTAGTTTGAGCCTCAGGAGATGTTGGATGGTTACGTCTTTGGTGGTCTTTGCTTCCCTGCACAGTAACACACTTGTCAGCACTGCCCCATATTTGTAACTAGGTTCAGTGGTTGTGTCACTTTCCATAGAGACCCCTAGTGATGTCATGACATAACTCATAGTGATCTATACTGAAAGGGATTGTATCGGTTACATTTGTAACCTTTGCTTCCTGACGGAGAAGACTTTGTGTATAGATGACTAAAACCAGGAATCATGAATGCTGACATAACAGGGTCACAACTGGGACATTTTGTTTACATTTACCTGATTTCTACTTTATTTTTTACAATTTATTATTATTGAGTATGTCTGGTACTACAAGACTGCATAAAAAAGTACTGGGACATACTGGGAATACTGGCAGGTTACCACATTAAATAGTGCACAGTAATACCAGATATACTAAGTACACCAAAGTACTTTCCTATGTAACCTGAAACTGTTACTTTCAACAGCTATGTCTACCTGTTTAATGTCAGAAAAATAGCTTTGTTGTAACATATTTATGCAAGTAGCTGGGATCTGGGTTAAAGTTTTAATTATGACGCCCACACTGACCTCCATTAAATGGATACCAGAAAACAACCTTCATCTAAAAAGCTTCTTTAAAGTTCTAGTGAAAAAAAGTCAGCTACTATACATCTTAGATGGTCTGAGGGGGAATAAATTAACCATAAATTTTCATTTTTTGCAGCAAACTCTCAACTTAAATAGAGACTGAGATGGTGGGAGGAAGAAAAGAATGAATAAACATTAAGCAACAAGATGTTGTTGATCCCAATTGACCCCCAAGAATTTATGTTTTAAGAGAACTCAGCCTTACTAAAATGAAATACAAGGCAAATATACTGGGCTACATAAAATATATTACTTGGTTCATGCTTGGCAGAGTTATAGCATTGCTTTGGTTTAGTTCTGGCTGGATGTGGGCCAGTTCTGGGTCGACGAACATAAACTAATCTGGACCACATTTTAGCTGTAGATTTGAGCCAGATCTGGGCCAAAGTAAATATGCTCGACTAGTGTAAGTGTGATTAAAATGATTGAATCCTTGTTCTCTGTAGTTTGCAAAATATGTGTGTGTGTGTTTGTGTTTGCTTAAAGATCTCTGATTAACAGGCTATAGGGCTATTCACATGTTGTGTGTGAAGCAGAGTAAAAAACGTAAAGCATACCGCTTCCTTTACCAATTTCAATGCACTTCTCTTGCGATCCCGAAGTGTCTGTCATTAATAGGCAACCCTCAGCTGTGCTTTCATACTGGACAACCCATTCACTTTTGCTTTAATTTCAATGGTTTGAGCTGAGCAGACAAGAATGCACCTCCAAAGAGCTTGTGTGCACCGCTGTCAAAATGCATAATTGTTCAACTTCTGCAGCTGTGTCGATTAATTAATACTGAATGTATGTCATTGTTTTTCCATGGAGTTATGGTTAAGAATAGAAAATATGCTGGTCTAACTGCGCTGCTTTATTAACGTATTCCTGCATTGGACTCCCACATATAACATTAACATTAACAAACTTGATTAAATACTATAATAAATGATTTGTTCATTGTTTGGTCATATTAGTAAAATATGGGTCCACACATATACTTGCACAAATGTTACAAGGAACATTTTTGGCTCTATACACCAACACAATGGATTTGAAATGAAACAAAGATGTGCTTTAACTGCAGATTGTCAGCTTTAATTTGGTGGTATTTACATCAGAATCAGATGAACGTTGTAGGAATTAGAACAGTTTGCATCTGTGCCTCCCACTTGTTAAGGGTCCAAAAGTAATAGGACAAAATGGCTTCTAAGCTGTTTCATGGCCAGGCGTGTGTTATTCCCTCATAATCCCAATTACAATGAGCAGATAAAAGGTTGAGAGTTCATTTCAAGTGTGGATTTGGAATCTGTTGCTGTCAACTCTAAAAATTAGATCCAAAGATTGTCACTATCAGTCAAGCAAGCTATCATTAGGCTGAAAAAACAAAAACCCATCAGAGAGATAGCAAAAACATTAGACATGGCCAAAACAACTGCTTGGAGCACTCTTAAAAAGAAAGAATGTACCAGTGAACTCAGCAACACCAAAAGACCTGGAAGACCACGGAAACAACTGTGGTGGACGACTGAAGAATTATGTCCCTGGTGAAGAAAACACCCTTCATAACAGTGGGCCAGATCAAGAACACTCTCCAACAGGTAGGTGTATGTGTGTCAGAGTCAATCAAGAGAAGACTACACCAGAGTAAATTCAGAGGGTCCCCACCACAAGATGCAAACCAGGGCTATTCAATTAGTTTGTCAAGGGGGTCGGTTCCTGAAAAGCATCCCAAACATAGGGCCGGAGAGATATGACTTGGTATATGAGTGATGACACAACTGCATATAAGAGCCCATATGCTGTATTTGTGCTCATAAACACACCCTCGTTGGCTTCTTCTACATTAAAATGTTAATATATTGTATTTTAGAACTACACAATATCAATGCATTGTCCAATTGACTTTTTTTTTTTTTTACAAACATTCAAATGTTTTGTTTCAGAGCACAACAAAATCAGTGTATTGCTTAAGTAGGCTTCTTCTACATTCAGACACATTCATATGTTTTGAACAGCATAACAATTAGTGATGCAACATTATAGATGTTGGTTGTACGATTATATAGTCTGAAGAATAATCACGGTTTCACGGTTACGTCTAATGTAAATTCAAGCTTTATATTAGGTAAGCAGCTATTTAGATTAACTGTTGTTGTCATCTGCGTTCATGCATACATAATCATTTTAATAATAGTTTGTCTAACTTTTGTTTACATTGCACTGAAAGGCACACACAACTCTCACTGTGAGATGTTTTCTACTGCGTGCGCCTGTAAGGCTGCAAGCGCGTTGCTTTGCTTGTGCGTGCATATTGTCATTCTTTCAGTAGAAATAACAAACTTGCAAGCGGAAAAGACGTGATATGTGAACGGCCGCTGCTATAGTTAATCCATTGTGTGTGCGTAGTAGCCTCGGTGTACATACTTTGAACTTTAAACTAGCGCACAGGTGGCAACTTGGCATAACTTTGTTTAACTGCAGCAGCTTCGTTTCGTTCCTTGCAACAGAACTGCGGCTGTGACGAATTAAAGCATAGTTAATAGTAAAAACAGCTAATCGTTGCATCCCTATTAATGACATCAGTGCATTGTACAAAAGGCCTTTTCTACAAAACATATCCAAATGTTTTCGGCTGCCCGCACCACTCGCTTATGGTGACTCGCGCTCTGCGCAGCCTCTGCAGCTCGCGCTATATTGAACAGACGCACGTTACTTCATAACCATAGCAGCCTTTTTCGACTGAACTAAATTTATTTTTGATGTCTTGGTCACACTATTTAGAAGGCTGAAACAAACTGCTTTGGGGACCGGGTTCGGCCTGTGGGCCGATAATTGAATAGCCCTGATGTAAACCATTGGTGAGTCTCAAAAACAGGAAGGCCAGATTAGAGTTCTAAAAAAGCCTTCACAGTGCTGGAACAACATCCCATGGACAAATGAGATCAAGATAAACTTATACCAGAGTGATGGGATCTGAAGTGTATGGAGAAGGAAAGGAACTGCTCATGATCTTAAGCAGTGAAGCATGGTGGTGGTAGTGTCATGGCCTTGGCATGTATGGCTGTCAATGGAAATGGTTCTCTTGTATTTATTGATGATATGACTGCTGAAAAACGCAGCAGGACGAATTCTGAAGTGTTTCAGGCAATATTTGATGCTCATATTAAGCCAAATGCTTCAGAGCTCAGTGGACGGTGCTTCACAGAGCAGATGGACAATGACCTAAAGCACACTGCAAAAGCAACCAAAGAGTTTTTGAAGGGAAAGAAGTGGAATGTTATGCAATGTCAATCACCTGACTTGAATCTGATTGAGCTTGCATTTTACTTGCTAAAGACAAAACTGAAGGGAAAAATTCCCCAAGAACAAGCAGGAACTAAAGACAGTTGCTGTAGGGGCCTGGCAGGGCACCACCAGGGATGAAACCCACCATCTGGTGATGTCTATGCGTTCTCCTGATTTGGATGTAAATACCCTCATATTAAAGCTGACAGTCTAAAACTAAACTAAAACTGACAGCTAAAGCACATCTTGTTCGTTTCAATTCAAATCCATTGCGTTGGTGTATAGAGCCAAAAATGTTACAATTGTGTCGATGTCCAAATATATATATATATATGCATGCTTTTATTTCTATGTACCTTCATTCGTAGTCTGAAGAATATAAATGGCCAAAAGCAACTGAAACAAATGTATCAACATTGCTTGGTGAAATAGCATTCCCATTTCAGAGTGGTATTCAGGGTTCAGGGTATTCATCTTCTAAGGTCTGCCTTAGAAAGATAGGAGAAAAAAAAAATATCACATATTGGGATTAAGTGCCTTGCAACAGTGTCAAATACATATCTGAGGTCTAAGTTTAATGCTTTTGATGAAATGGCGAATCATGAAGTGTGACCATTCCATTCCAGACTGATAAAACTGCTGTTTACTTTTCTTTTGACCATCTAGATGCAGACAAAATATAGACTCCTCACAAGTTTTATATTTTGTTTCCAAGGCAAAGGTACAATAGATTTGAAAACAGACTGTAGATTGAGACTTAAATCTGTGTGTGTGTGTGTGCGCGTGTGTGTGTGTGCGTGTGTGTGTGTTTCAACATATTTTATAATATGATCATACTGTAATATACTTGATTACATTTTAATGACACATTATGAGTAGTTAATGAAATAAAACACAACTGAACATTTTACTCAAAACACATACAGTTGAAGTCAGAATTATTAGCCCCCCTGAATTATTACCCACCTTTTTTTTATTTTTTCCCCAATTTCTGTTTAACAGAGAGACAAATTCAATACAGTTGTAAACATAATAGTTTTAATAACTAATTTCTAATAACTTATTTCTTTTATCTTTGCCATAATGAGAATAAATAATATTTGACTAGATATTTTTAAAGACACTTCTATACAGCTTAAAGTGACATTTAAAGGCTTAACTAGGTTAATTAGGTTAACTAGGCAAGTTAGGGTAATTAGGTAAGTTATTGTATAACGATGGTTTGTTCTGTAGACTATCAAAAATATATACCTTAAAGGGGCTAATAATTTTGACAATTGTTTTTAAAAAAACTGCTTTTATTCTAGCCAAAATTAAACAAATAAGACTTTCTCCAGAATAAAAAATATTATCAGACATACTGTGAAAATTTCCTTGCTCTTATAAACATCATTTGGGAAATATTCAAAAAAGAAAAAAAAATTCAGAGGGGGGCTAATCATTCTGACTTCAACTGTACATACAGTATTCATGGAACATCCAGAGAACCAAAGATAACTTTAAAGTGGTTATTATATCCACATTCTCACAAACTGAACATAAATAAAAATATACTCTAAGTAGGTTTTCTTTCCTTAGAATTATAATATTTAGTATTTTCAGTTGATTCAGAATTCATAGTAACTCATATAATATTTATTATACACTCACCGGTCACTTTACTACTGTAGGTACACCTTACTAGAACAAGGTTGGACCCCTTTTGCCTTCAGAACTGCCTTAGTCCTTCATGGTATAGATTCAAAAAGGTACTGGAAATATTCTCCAGAGATTTTGGTCCATATTGACATGATAGAATCACGCAGTTGCTGCAGATTTGTCAGCTGCACATCCATGATGCGAATCTCCCATTCCACCACATTCCAAAGGTGCTCTATTGCATTGAGATCTGGTGACTGTGGAGGCCATTTGAGTACCGTGAACTCATTGTCATGTTCAAGAAACCAGTCTGAGATGATTAGTGCTTTATGGCCCGTTATCCTGCTGGAAGTAGCCATCAGAAGATGGATACACTGTGGTCATAAAGAGATGGACCATCAGCAACAATACACAGGTAGGCTGTGGCATTGGCATGATGCTCAATTGGTACTGATAGGTCCAAAGTGTGCCAAGAAAAAATCTCCCACACCATTACACCACCAGCACCACCAGCCTGAACTGTTGATACAAGGCAGCATGGAATGTCCAGCAGAAATGAGCCATCCGAATGTCGCAGCAAAAATCGAGACTCATCAGACCAGGCAACATTTTTCCAATCTTCTTTTATTCAATTTTGGTGAGCCTGTTGGTTTTCTGTTCTTAGCTGACAGGAGTGGCACCCAGCGTGGTCTTCTGCTGCTGTGCATTCAGAGATGCTCTTCTGCATACCTCGGTTGTAACGAGTGGTTATTTGAGTTACTGTTGCCTCCATCAGCTCCAACCACACTGGCCATTAACAAGGCATTTGTGCCAACAGAACTGCCACTCACTTTTTTCGGACCATTCTCTGCAAACCCTAGAGATGGTTGTGTGTAAGAATCCCAGTAGATCAGCAGTTTCTGAAATACTCAGACCAGCCAGTCTGGCACCAACAACCAAGCCACATTCAAAGTCACTCATCCCAATTTGATGCTCGGTTTGAACTGCAGCAGATCATCTTGATCATGTCTAAATGCCTAAATGCATTGAGTTGCTGCCATGTGATTGGCTGCAGTTGGACAGGCATACCTAATAAAGTGGCCGGTGAGTGTATATTAAAAAAGGTTACTAAATCTAATAAAGATAAAGATGTAATTGACTTTTCTTAGAAAACATATACAGTTTATCTTACCTTATTTAGTAAAGATGACTTATTTTATGGGTCATATTTTACAATAGGTTTCATTAGTAAATGTATTTACTAACATTAACTAATATTGAACAATACTTACAGCATTTAATAATCATAGTTCAGCATTTACGAGTGCATCATTAAAATACAAATTTCTGCTTGTTTACATTAAGTTAATAAGAACAGACAATGAACAACTTGATTTTTAGAGACTAACATTAACAAACCTGATTAAATACTTTAATAAATGATTTATTCATTGTTGGTTCATGTTAGTAAATACATATATACTAATATAACCTCATTGTAAAGTGTGACCATTTCACAAAAATGAAAGGTTGCTGCGGCTGTTGTAGTGGAATAATAAAACATGTTTGTTCACCTTATTGCGCAGTTAATAAAGCAATAAAAGAAATGACAAAACGTAGAAGCACTACAGCATGACTGCCACCTAACAAAAATAACATGCTCTGAAAATAGATCTGTTACATAACAAATCGCAAAGATTCGCAAAGAAAAAATTCTAGGGCAATAATTGGTGCGCTATCATTGATCACTTCAAAATAATAAGTACATTAACCTCTGAAACCTGAACATCGACACACACAGCTTTCGTTCAGAAGTCATTTGAGAGCAGAGTTAAAAGGCTTTGAGTTTTTCAAGAAATGACATCAAAACCCCATGCGGCAGCACCAAAGAGACTTGCCACCAAAGCATTACAGATGGCTAATTAAAGTGCTCTATTTCTGCTATGAAGGAATGAACTTCAAAGATCTAAAAGCAGTTATCTTTCTCTCACTCGGTTACACTTAAACAAGGTTAAAGCGGAGCCCATCGTCACAGTGCAGCTTTTTCTCATACCCGAGATCCAGGGCAAAAGGAAACAAACAATACTGTTGCAGTATTTTTTCTCTTCATGGTTCTAAATTTGAATGTTGTTTACGTGCGATACTTCTTATCTGCATAGCATGTACGTCATGGGGTGTAATTACTGACCTCAAATAACATCAATCAAAACGTGTTGCAGGACAAAGCCCACATGCTGAGCAAGATTGTGAGGACATTTCTAATCGCTGTCTAAGGCCATTTATTCTGGCGGAATTCAAGGGCGACCGGTTATAAATTATTTGGAAAACATGAATCATTTGAGAGGCTTTATAGGTCACTCGATTTGATGTGCTACAGTATATCTCACTGACATTTGGATGTACTTTTTTATAAGTTTGAGGTTTGGGGTATTTCGGTAAGAAACTAATACTTTTCAGCAAGGAGACATTGTCTCGCAGGAACCGTTTTGATGGACAGCGGTGAGTGGAAAAAAAGGCCACATTTTCTCATTTATAAAAAAACTAAAATATATTAAAGGATAGGGCGATGCGGTGGCGAAGTAGGTAGTGCTGTCGCCTCACAGCAAGTAGGTCGCTTGTTCGAGCCTTGGCTGCGTCCGTTGACATGTCTGTGAGGAGTCTGCATGTTCTTCCTGCGTTCGCATGGGTTTCCTCCGGGTGCTCCGGTTTCTCCCACAGTCCAAAGACATGCGGTACAGGTGAATTGGGAAGGCTAAATTGTCTATAGTGTATGTGTGTGAATGGGTGTGTGTGGATGTTTCCCAGTGATGGATTGCAGCTGGATGGGCATTCGCTGCATAAAAAACATGCTGGATAAGTTGGCGGTTCATTCCACTGTGGCGACCCCAGATTAATAAAGCGGAAAACAAAATGAATGAATGAATGAATATTAAAGGATAGTTCACACATATACTCATCCTTAAGTGGTTTCACATGAGTTCTTTTTTGTTTAACAATTTAATTTAATATTTTTAAGAATGTTGGACTCTGAAGGCCACTGACGTCTATAAAAATGACTACGGGAGTCAATAGCTAAGCGTCCATCCACCAATTTGGATATGCGCCCATTCTATCCAACCATTTTGGATATGTGCATAAAAAATCAGTTGATGGAAATGCCAAGAAAAAAAACATGTGCATAAATGAGTAGAATAAACGTTTTATTTAATAAGAAAAGATGCGCATAAACTACGATGGAAACACTTTTACTGAACATATAACATTAAAAAAAATCATGTGATTCTGTTATAAGAGATCATGTGATGATAAAATTGTGTGCGAATGAATAAACCAGCAGGCTGACCACATTGTAAAACACCTGAAACCACTGCACAAAAGAGAGGGAGGCATTTTCACTATTTAGCTGTCGTTTCTGCATCAAGTTAGAGAGTGTATGCCCATGATACAATGTCTTGGCCAAACTTTAGCTAACATATTACATGGTTGCTTATGAGACTTTTGGTAATTACTACTCAGTTCCGCACTATAAGGCAAATGACAGATTCATTTTCTTCAAAGTCTCTGTCAATCATCGTGTGCTACTGTAATAGAGGTCAGCTAGCAACTGCTGTGCAGATGAATCCCACTGTACCAAAGACTATAGAATACACAAAACATCTCACTTATAGTTTTGAATTGGGAAGTGTAACGTCAATATGGAAGCCCCGCCTTCTAATAAAGGAGCCAATCATCGAGCATTATAGACAAATCTCCAGCTATTATGACCCCTTGGGTTCAGCAAATGCAACGGAATCTTAGTAAATACTTGCATCACAGACATGAGAAATATATCTACTACTAAATCTCTACTTTTAAATGAACCAACTACACTTGAAAACAAATGTTCTCCAGTTTTGTAATCTGTACGAAATGAACATGGGTACAGTTCGTTCTATCTGACTTCTGTCATTCAAACACAAATCACATGACAGCAACTACAGTACTTGAACGCTCACAAACTTGTAACAAAGAGGCTGCTGTAATGTTGGGAGGACATTTGTCATCAAGACCAAGTTGGGATTTAGTTCAGAAGTCATGACTGATCAGATGAGGTATTATTCAGAGTTATGATATTGTGTAACACGTAAACAGAAACGGCCATTAATGAGGTTAGTGTCGTGAGCTTGTTCAATGTTAGTTTGGGCAACATAAAAAATTAGAATGATTCGAATGTTTAGAAACTAAATTTAAGAGAAAGTTGTTGTGAAGATTTTATTGATGATTCTAAAACTGAAATTTAATCGTTTTCTTGGCAAACTATTGATGAATTTAATCATTTCCCCATTTAAACAGAATGCCTGAGAGGCATTTTAATGATGGCTACTGATTGAGACTTTGACTGTACTCTCCTTACTCTAGTGACTAACGCTAGTGTCCTCATTAAGCCTGGTTTATACTTCTGCGTCAAGTGATCGGCGTGACCCACGGCGCATGCAACGCGTGTAGCTGTGCATTCATACTTCTGCGCGCTCTTTCTGTCGCACTCTAACACTTACGAAACGCTAGTTGGCAGTGAGGTGTTTATGTTCCTCTGTGTCGAGTTTCTTTGTTTGTGTTTTGTTTTTCTGAACGCTTCCTTGATGTACAAGTGGTTCAAACTCGCTCATTTGGAGGTAGGAACCGGCGAACATGCAACAACATTAACCATAGGGTAAACTCAAAACAAACCTTTACGGGACTCGACACTTGTAAAAACTCACTCCATCCGGCTCGCACGGCTCTCGGTCCCGCCCACACACGTCAGCGCTACCAAGCTGACCAATCACAGAGCTTGCGCTACACAACGTTGCGACGTGCTACATTTTTTGAGAGGTGCGCGTCAGCGGCGCCGACAGGCCACGACAGACGTAGCATAAGCGTGCGCTTGACGCAGAACTATAAATCAGCCTTTAGACTGCCCACCTCACATGTGGTAATCACCGGTTTGAGACCCACTTGAAGCAGATAATAAAGAACCAGAGCACTACTGTGCTGTGCGCCTGTGTGAAGAAGTGGAAGGGAACTTGACACTGTCAATATTTCCTGTCTCTAAAAAATTAAGGTGCTCGAACCCCCAAAGCCCCCACCCAAATCTACAGTGATATGTGTTCAGTTTAATGTTACATGACAAAAAATATTATGAAATAGTTTTTAAATTGTGCTGAATTAATTTGATTTGACAAGTTGGTTACTTATTATTATACATATATTTATAATATACATTATATCGTCCGGACCTTTGCTTCTAGAATTTTTTTCTTGCTAGTAGAACAGTTTTACAACATAAACAAGGTGCTCACTCTAAATAAAATCCCTGTAATTTGTGGAATACAGCGATCCAAAAATAAAGAATAGTAATGACTGTAGCTAAAAATTCTGAAGGTTACAGGAGTTAAAATGAGAGATACCTTCTTTGATTGACTTTAACACATCTGTGACAAAAAGACAGCTCTGGTGTGACCCTGGTCTGCTCTTCTACAGTCTCTTCCACAGTTCAGCGAATGTAATAGCTTATATAAAGGATTAAGTAAGTAAGTAAATGATTAAGAATACATTTTTAGCCTTTGTGTATCAATGTATATGTGGGGAAGTGAAAGTGGCATGGTCCTTTATATATAGTTTATGTTTTCTCTCTGGCCTTTGGCTGGGATTCTCACCCTTCTCACAGCTCATTTGGCTGCTTTGGGGACTGCTGACTGGGGTTATGAAGCTCTACTCTCTCTATTGATTAAAAAGCAAATCACACAAAGATGACTGTCATCTGAATACTGTACTGTTTATATATTAACACATATTACTGATCAAATAAGTCTTTGGCGGGACAAAATATTATTTTGGAGGCTTCCAAAAAATGTATTTGTAGGAAAAACCCTCATATTATGTCTTCGTAAAGCTTATATTTTCCTGTCACATGGTAATAAACTAGCTAACTGTGCTAATAATAACAACAATCTGTTTTCATCAACGATGTTACTTCTTCCCCCCCCTCAACCAACTTAATGAAGAACACTACGCCATGGCAACAAGTGAAGGAAATCACCGAAGAAACATTTATGCACCTTCGAATTTGACTTCCCCAAGGGTTACCTTAAGTCAGAGCTTACTTAAAACTCCGACATCCAAGTAATTACCAGCTTCTGCAGACATTTCTCCACATGACATGGTACCTGCAACTTGCTTCTTCCTCTCCCACTGTGCAGCGCTTTAACATGTCTCTAAAAGGGATGAGGGACCCAAATATCTAGCCAGCTTAACAGGTTGAGCTTCAGTCAGACCGACACTGAGTCACAATCTGCCACGTACACATCCACAAACAGCACATTTGGAGCCCTGCTGTTCGGCACAAAACTGCTAAACAGCTGTTCTCACTTGGGAGTCAAATTTACATTACAAAGTAAGTTGAATATAAATAAATAAATAAATAAATGTTTTAAGTACAGATTAAATGTTGACAGAGTGGCTCACATTAAAATGATTAACAATTTTGCATCAAGTAGTAAATTCATTCATTTATTCATTCATTTTCCTTCGGCTTAGTCTCTATTTAGGAGGTTGCCACAGTGGAATGAACCACCAAATATTCTGGCATATGTTTTACTCAGTGCATGCCATTCCAGCCACAAACCAGTACTGGGAAAAAACCCATACACTCATTCACACGCACGCACGCACGCACGCACGCACACACACACACACACACACACACACACACACACACACACACACACACACTACGGCCAGAGGAAACCCACACGAACACGGAGAGAACATGCAAACTCCACACAGAAATACCAACGGGCCAGCCAGGACTTGAATCTGGGACCTTCTTGCTGTGAGGCAACATTGCAAACCACTGAGCCACCTTGCAGCCATAATAGTAAATTATCATTAGATATTTACAATTATTTCAACCCTAGAGCAGCATTTTTGGGGTTCATAATTAACTACATTGTAAAAAATGATTGGTTGCCTTAAATTTTCAATTTAAATCAAATTAAACTTATGAGTCATTTCAACTTAAATTATATTAAATGACTAAAAACTGACTAAAAAATTTGTTAGACACATGATTGATTACAATGAATTAAAGTTATAATTAACATAAAATCCTACATCGCCAATATTTATTGATGATGTGATTTTTTATAGTGCATTCTGTTCAATTTAATGTATATGCAATAAATCATTCATTACGATACATGATTCATGAGTTAGTGTACTCTCAATGCTGAATTGTGACTGGAAGAGCATCTGCTGCATAAAACATATCCCAGAGTAATTGGCAGTTCATTCCAATGTGGCAACCCCTCATAAACCAAAGGAAAGTGAGTGAGCAAGTGAGTAATTACAAATGCATATAATTTAACAGGTATTTATTACTATTATTTTGCTCATTATAATTACTTATTACTTATTACTTTGAAAATGCTCATATATTCAACCCAGACTCATTCTCAAAACGCACCCCTATATAGATTTCTGGAGAGCACCAAACACGCCCCAGAAGGTACTTTTTTAGCAGTTTTTGTGAATCCACCAGAGGGCGCTGTATACACGATTTGAGATCTCAGATTTTTCTCATGAGTGCCATTCACACCAGCTGTTCTTGCATAAACCCACCAAAGGTTGCTGTTGACTGACTGACTGACTTACCGATCCACTGACCTACCCTCCTCCTTCCCTAAACCCAACCTATAGTGTTTTCAAAAGCACCGATTGACCAGCGCCCACCCACTTCTTTAAATGCAACCGACAGCATTTAAATCGTTTTCAATCCAGAAAAAGAAAAGCCCCCTGATTTTGACCACATTTTCAGATTTTACCACATTCTCTCACCCTGATATTTACTTGTTTATTTTATTTTTTGGCTTTTGTTTTTGTCTTACCTGCTTGGAACCGTTCTTCGCTGAACTCCGACATCGCAGTCAACTTTTTTCTGCGTCTCAAGTCTGCCGACGTATGCGGCAAGCCACTAGACAAACTGGTAACAGCGGGAAAACTGTCCATACGGAGGTAAGCGATCAGCTGGCAGCACGAAAAGGAACGCCGTCACACCCCCCGTAACGTTCGTTTTAAAGACGAAATGCAGCTATGCATACTTCTGGCTGCATAATTCATGATCTCCAGAAATGTATATATGGGTACGTTTTCAGAATGAGCCTATGTTGCATATATTCCTAGCAAAACATTTTCTGAGGGTCATCGAAATTAGGTGAAAATCATCAAAACTGCTGGTGGTGGCGGCAACTTACAAAACAAAATTCTTAATGTCAGATAAATCAACTATATACAGGGGGGATGACATCAATATTTTGACCACATGGTTGAAAGAGAGTTAAGTTTTTTAGACAGTCCTTATTTGTATTGTGTTATGCCATAGTAAAGACTCAGCAAAGTGCTGAAAACATTCATTTTTTGGTGCTTGTGGACGTGTTGCTGCAGATTTCTTGGCTGCAAACCAGTTGAGATGATTTTAGTTTTGTGGCAAGGTGTGCTACATCCTGCTGGAAGGAGCCATTAGTGGGTACACTGTGGTCATAGTGTAAATGGATCAACATGGTCAGCAACAATACTCAGGCAGGTTGTAGTGTTTAAACATGCTCAGTGGGTTCAAATGGTTCAAGAAAATAACACTCCCCACCATTAGACCACCACTACCAGCCTGACCCAATGGTACATGAAAGAATAGATCCAGAGATATTTTTTCTTTCTCTCACCTCAAAAACAATCTCACTATTCTCTTCTAACCTTGTTTTCAACCACAGAACTCAATTGCACTGTTCTTTTTTTCAAACCATTCATTGTAAACCCTATGGTTGTGTGTAAAAGTCCCAGTAAATCTGTATTTTCTAAAAGTGAGGCTAGCCTGCCATGTTCAGAAACACCTGAATCATCATTTTCACCGCAGTGTGATGTTCGGTTTGAAGTTCGACCACATGCCTACATTCTACATTCATTTCTTATGCACTGTTTAAATAAACACACACTGAAAAGCTGTTTAAACAAATGCAGAATATATCTTAAATTCTAAATTTGGGCTTGTAGCTAGCAGACAGGATGGTTTTCTATAAAAAAAAAATTTAATTTGATTGTGAAATGGACTATTTGAGCCATTTATGTCAACTGCCAATATAGTTTTGCTATTAGTGTTATATGCATTTTAATGTGATTTGTGTAATGTTGAATGTATTTTTGTTGCTTTCTGTTTTTTTATGTACCGTATGTGATGGTAAATGTATTGGGGAAATTTCCACATGGAAAAATTCGGACAAATTTCCACATGGATAATCAAGAAAGTCAAGTCATTTAATAATAATCAAATAGTCAAATAATAATAATCAAGTCATTTAATAATAGTTATGAAATTAACTATAAAATTTTGATCAGCAAGGACGATCAAAATGAAATTAATCAAGTGACTTTAATGACATTTGAATGCATTTCCTGTTCTTTGACAAGAATCTTGAAATGATCAATCAGTCACAACCTCCACAAAAATGTTATGCAGCACAACATTTACAGTGGGTATATGGAAAGTATTCACACCCCCTTTAATGTTTCACTCTTTGTTATATTGCAGTTATTTGCTAAAATATTTTAAGTTCACTTTTTTTCTCATTGATGTACACACAGCACCCCATACTGAAAGAAAACACAGAATTGTTGACATTTTTGCAGACTTATTAAAAACAGAAAAACTGAAATATCCCACAGTCCTCAGTATTCAAACCCTTTGCTGTAACACTCATAGACTTAACTCAGGTGTTGTCTGTTTCTTCTGATCATCCTTGAGCAGATGGTTCTATACTGTCATTTGAGTCCATGGCTGCGTCCGAAATCGCCTACTACTCAGTAGGTACTGCATTTGAATTTAAACATACTACTCGGCTGTTAGAAAGTTGTACAAAGTATGAATGTGAGCAGTAGAAATGGAACTCGGACATACTACATCTGCCATTTGGTTATAATCACGCAACCTACCCATCTTGCATCGCTTCACTTCCATACATAAATTCTCTTGCGGGGCATCATGGGATAGCGCAGTGTGCATCAAATGCACACTTAAGAATCTTGCCAGAAGTAGTAGGTCATTCGGGTACTTCTCGCATACTGTTTTTCGAATTCTATGAATTCAGACATAGTAGGCTCACATACTGATTTTAGTGTACTATATGGAAGTATGCGATTTCAGACCCAGCTCATCTGTGCTTGATTATACTGACTGAACTTGATTAGGAAAGCCACACACCTGTTTATATAAGACCTTACAGATCACAATGCATATTAGAGCAAATGAGAATCACGAGGTCAAAGGAATTGCCTGAAGAGCTCAGACACAGAATAGCGGCAAGGCACAAGGCACAGATCTGGCCAAGGTTACGAAAACATTTCTTCTGCACTTAAAGTTCCTAATATCTCAGTGGCCTCCATAATCCTTAAATGGAAGACGTTTGGGACGACAAGAACCCTTCCTATAGCTAACCGTCCAGCCAAACTGAGCTATCGGGGGATAAGAGTCTACTTAAAAAATGTAGTGAGTTTAGCTTTTAGCTACTCTATTTAAAATGTAGCTTAACTACACTAAAAGCTACCATCTGGGAAGTGTAGCAAGCTATTGTAAGCTAAAAGCTACTTAGCAAAAGTAGCTTAGCTACATCTAAGCTATTTTTGCAATACTCATTCTTAAATTGAATCAACTTCAAGTCAATTATATCTTAGTAAACTTATAAAACTGTCAATGAAACATATGAGGCATAATTGTTCAGTTCAATTATTTACTGCAAATAATATGCTGTGCTAAACAGAAACAAACTATAGTATATAACAGCTAAAACAAAAAAAAATCAATAAAACCAGGTGTATTTACACAATTAAAATACTATAGTAATTTATAGTAAATGGAAATATTTAGGAAGAAGCATTATATAGTATATATTTATATATATATATAACTCTTCATTAATGAATTACACTACATAATGTAGTATCATTAGTAACTATCATAAACTAATAGTAATCACCAGTACCAGTAATTACCAGTTTACCACTACAGTAAACAGTACAGACAGTATACAGTATGTATATATATATATATATATATATATATATATATATATATATATATATATCATAAAAAAGTACCACAACAAATTAATTTGAGTACTTCACTATTGTGTAGTTCAAAAACATTAAAGTACAAATTTCTAAAGTACTTTTGGGCACAGCATCAGAATTAACGTTATTGCATCTTAACATGTACTTTTCGAGGTATGGTCACGAGCAATCCTGCTTCAGAAATAACACCTCTCCATCAGTCATCTTTCCATCAAACAAATTTCTCGTGTTAGCCTAATGCACCAAAAAGTTTATTGTCGACCAAAAAACAGGAAGAAGAATAAATCATTCTTGTCATTCTCGCCATCATATGGATTTACTTCAAGCTCCGTGAATGTCGGTATCGTCACTTATTGATCCGCGATCAGTAAATGTGGCCTGTGTAGATGCTACTGTGCTACTTGCTTAAAATAATAGTTTTGCTACTAAAAAGCTATTTGATTTATAAAGTAGCGACGTTACCACCACACTACTGAGAAATGTAGTTAAGCTGATGTAGTACTACATGTAGTAACGCTACTGCCCAACACCAGGAGAGGTAAAGAAGAACCCAAAGATCACTGTGGCTGAGCTCCAGAGATGCAGTCGGGAGATGAGAGAAAGTTGTACACCATCACTGCAGCCCTCCACCAGTCAGGGCTTAATGGCAGAGTGGCCCGACACATGAAAGCCTGCATGGAGTTTGCTAGAAAACACCTCAAGGACTCCAAGATGGTGAGAAATTAGATTCTCTGGCCTGATGAGACCAACGTTTTGGCCTTAATTCTAGGCAGTATGTGCGAAGAAAACCAGTCCCTGCACATCACCTGTTCAAAACAGTCCCAACAGTGAAGCATGGTGGAGGTAGATGACTGGTTGCAATTGAGATAAAGATGAATGCGGCCAAGTACAGGGATATCCTGAACGAAAACCTTCTCCAGAGTGCTCACGACCTCAGGCTGGGCCGAAGATTTACCTTCCAACAAGACAATGAGTATGTTTACATGAAAACCAATAATTTTAATACGATTAAGACATTACTCTGATTACGAGTCTACCATGTAAACAGCAATTTTAATCCGATTAAGGCATAATTGACCTAAACAGAAATCAAATTAAGACGTGGAGTTTGCCAATTTTAGTCACATTATTGAAGTGCAGGACAGGCATGTAAACACCTTAATCAAACTATTACCATTTTGTCGGATTTTTGCCGCATTTTGCGACAGGATAGTCTATACACACACGGCTGTTTGACACTATTCTCTGCACCTACAGTGTCAGAGAAAGGCCAAAGACACCCGCATTACAAATGCAGAGTTTTTTTTCCCCCATACGGCATGCGGTATCAATTTCTATTAAAATAACAGCAGTTCATACTCGCATCCAATATCTCGTTTGTGACGGGGGGCATGCATGAAATGTTCCTGAATAAAAACTGAAAGAGCCAAACTGCAGTTAAAGTCAACAAATTACAGATGAAACGCCCGAAATTACATGAAACTCTGGAGGAAATGTGAATAGTCTGGTGACAGTGACGTTAATCGATTAATGTGACATTAATGTGCTATACTGCATTTCGTTGCCTTGTACTTGTACATGTGTAATGACAATAAAGTTGAATCTATCTATCTATCTATCTATCTATCTATCTATCTATCTATCTATCTATCTATCTATCTATCTATCTATCTATCTATCTATCTATCTATCTATCTATCTATCTATAACATGTAAAATGGGATCATGAAAGAAACATTCAAAAAAGCAACTCATGTAAACACCTTAATCATATTGTCTTATTCAGAATAAGGCAAATAATTTGATTACTGATGTCCATGTAAACGTAGTAACTGACCCTAAGCACACAGCTAAAATAACGAAGAAGTGGCTTCACAACAACTCTGTGTTTTTGAATGGCCCAGCCCGAGCCCTGACTTAAACCCAATTGAGCTTCTCTGGAGAGACCTAAAAGTAGCTGTCCACCAACGTTTACCATCCAACCTGACAGAACAGGTGAGGATCTACAAATCCAGGTGTGAAAAACTTGTTGCACCTTTCCCAAAAAGGCTCATGGCTGTATTAGATCAAAAGGGTGCTTCTATTAAATACTGAGCAAAGGGTCTGAATACTGAAGACCATGTGATATTTCCATTTTTCTTTAATAAATCTGGAAAAATGTCAACAATTCTGTGTTTTTCAGTCAATATAGGGTGCTGTGTGTACATTATTGAGGAATAAAATTTACTCTTCAGCAAATGGCTGCAATATAACAAAGAGTGGAAAATTTAAGAGGGTCTGAATACTTTCCGTACCCACTGTATTATAATAGGAATGCTAACATGCAAATTGGCTTTTTACACTGAACATATTTCTAGTTTGCATGTTTTTTCCCATTAAATGGCACCTAGGTTAGCCCTTTTTTCAGATTTAATATAAGTGTTTGCGTCTCCAGAAAGTTTCTGTAAAGTTTCAGCTCAAAACACTCATCAGATTTTTTACTATACCTTTATTAAATTCCTATTAATAAATTTTTTCACTGGGTGGCGGTTTTGGTGTACTGCTCCTTTAAGGCTAGTCCTCCCCGCCCACCGTTTCTACGTGCCTTTCTGCGTGCCTTAATCTCCTCCCTCGGCTGCTTCAGACAACAGACAGACTTAAAGGAAGCAGATCACGCACACACAGATACACGCGCACACACACACCGCAGTAGACACACACACACACACATACACACACACACACACACACAGACAGAGCGTCCGTTTAGCTTTGCACTCTTTTTGCACGTAAATCTGACATGATACAGGTTAATCTCCACTGCTGTATGGATATCTCTTATATTAATGTACAAAATAAACCTGATTTAACGTCCACAAACCGGGATTGAAGCGTCTTCCTTTATAATTGTTCTGAGACGCAGCTGTGCTAATGAAGTAAAGCTAAGCTAAATCGCTGTAATTCATTACACACGTGCTCTGTTTTAAAACATTTTAAACATGTGAAACTTACTCTTGATCACATTTGATGATGATTGATGATCCTAGCGAACTGAACAGACCTTTTATTCCCAGTTGCTTTGCGCACGTCTGGTCTTGTTGCTATGATTATACACGTGACTACCTGGACATGTTAATGCACGCCGCTGTCAATCAATTCGGTGGACAGGGGGACCGCACTCCTACGTCAAGTCGCGGTCAGTCTGAAAACCGTTCCAATTGGTCCACCGTTTTATGTTGCTAAATTGAAAAAAAAAAAGGACTTGGTGTGTTTATATCACCCCAATATGATGGTCTATATACCATACATGCACATATGTCCGTCCAAACAGCTTGAAAAGTAGATTTTTCACCATAGGTGCCCTTTAAAACATGTAATGCAATTAAAAACAGTCTCTATCATAAGCAAATATCAAGGAAACGTATTGCATTAAAATGACTCATTGTGTTTAAACCCCACATCTTCAAGGGAAAATCTGTCTACCAGAGACTGAATTGGGTTCCTCTGTATTAAAGATGTAAATAACTTTACATTCCAATACAAAGACTGGGCTTTAAGGACAAGAGGCACTTATTGTAAAGATAAAAAAGTAAGCTATTTGAGATCCTTTAATTTGATTGAATTTGATTATGATGAAGTATAATGAGTGTAAATGTAATTGTTTATCATGCTTGACTGACAGAGCCGTGCCATTTCCATCAGCAATTGATAACCAGAGGAAGTGTGTGTAGCATAATTTAGTTCTTTATGACAGTTTGTGTGAAGACCTTTATCACAATCACAGTGAGAAAGACTGAATGAGACTTTTTTTCTTGCATTTTAGTTTTGTACGATTATTTAACATGCATTCGAATGATAGTATATTTAAAAATATACTATACTGAAATCTACCAAGAGCCATTCATACCCTGGAAATCATGTAATTAAGAGACATTATTATAAAGTCATTCAAAAAATCACTCCGAGGTAAATGTGCGGAGCAGAAGGCAAATGTTTAAGTCTTTTAAAGGAAATCCAGGGCATAATGAGTCCATTTTATCGAATTACAGTATCCCCATTGTGAACAACAAGCTGAGCCTATTTGCAATAAGCCACATTGCTCTCTTAAATTAGATGAACGTTGGAGTTCTGAGCCCTATTTAGATCTAAAGCGGGATGAGATTCAGAGAAACTGCGCTGGCTGTATAGATCTATAATGACAACTCCTCTTCATGCTTCCTGCTTTCATCTGTGTACAGAAATACCTCCTTATTTCGAAATACACCCAGACTGATCCTTGGAGAATATCAACTACTGCTCTCAACAAAACAAAAAAGACATGTGCAGAGATGTGCGTTTGTGGGGAGAAGTTTTCGAAGGCATTCTTTACTTTGTACTGTTGCAGAAACTTGCAAATAATGCAATACTTAATAATTTAATTATGAACAATTTATAATTAATAAATTCCTGTATAAATGGAGATACACCTCATAATACCAGCCACCAGACTACATACACTTTCATAACTCAGACGTTGTACTGAGCATTGACACACCCTCCAAATTCCCAGCGGCACAAAGAGATAATCATTTAGCTGAAGACTTGACTCTAATCATTCATCCTATTTCGTCTGCTTTTCCAGGGCGGGTCGAGGGGGCAGCAGTCTTAGTAGAGAACACCAGACTTCTCTCTCCCCAGGCACTTCCTTCAGCTCCTTTGGGGGGATCCCAAGGCATTCCCGGGTGACAGAGCTCCTCACCTTATCAATAAGGGTGCACCCTGCCACCCTGCAAAGTAAACGTATTTCAGCTGCGTGTATCCGAGATCTTGTCCTTTCAGTCATGACCCAAAACTCATGACCATGAGTGAGAGTAGTACCGTAGATTTACTGGTAAATCGAGAGCTTTGCTTTTTGGCTCAGCTCCTTCTTTACAACAATGGACCAATACATTGACCACATTACTACTGCTGCTGCACCAATCCACCTGTCAATCTAATGTTCCATCCTTCTCTCACTCATGAACAGTACCCCAAGATACTTGAACTCCTCCACCTGGGGGTAAGGACTGTTCTCCAACCTGGAGATGGCAAACCACCTTTTATTCGGTGGAGCACCATGGCCTCGGACTTAAGGTTGGGTACCAAAACTCAGTGCCATTATGGCACCAGTACCTTTGTAACCGGTATGCACCGAACCGAATCAGCATATGAGTTTCAGTGCCTAATTCCAGTCCCACTGGTGCTGCGACAAGAACGTAAAGCAGGTCGCACACCAGAAGCGTTTTAGAATTGTAAACACAGGTTCAATGAGGGTACACACACCGGCGCCGCAAGTCCGGCAAGAGATACCAATACAATTGATGATTTTAATATGATTAAGACAATACTCTGATCAAGAGTCTACCACGTAAACAGTGATTTTTGAGTAATCGGTATCGAAATAACCCCAGACGATACCCAACCCTACTCGGACTTAGAGGTGCTGATTCTCATCCCAGCCGCGTCACACTCAGCAGCAAATTACCCCAGTGCATGCTGAAGGTCCAAGTTCGATGAAGCCAACAGAACAACATCATCTGCGAATAACAGAGATGACTCCAATCAACATTGTTGAAAAGAGTGATAGTGTTGATGGCAATGATAAAGATTAGATAAGTGCTACTATTTGCCATCTTGCAACTATTTTCATCTGTTGCCCTTCCTGGTCTAACACAGACTCATTGTGAATACGTAGCCCCATGTACATTTCTGGAGAGCGTGAACTATGTAGCCAGAGGTACGTATGGCTGCATTTCATCTTTCAAACAAACAGTACGGGGTAGTATGATGCCACTGACGGCTTTTGTTCTTTTCGCACTACACTACACATTAAGGTTCGTGAGCTGTCACTGGGGTGGTACCTTTTCAAAAGGTACACGTTTGTACTTAAAGGGTTCATTTTGGTACCTCAAAAGTATATATTATTACCTAGAAATTTTAAGAGGAACATGTTTGTACTTTTTAGGTATTAATATATACTGTTGAGGTATTAATATGAACCTTTTAGGTACAAATTTGAACTTTTTGAAATGGTACCACCCCAGTGACAGCTCACGTACCTTTATTTCTGAGAGTGTACAAGCTGACTGCTTACAAAAGTAAAACAAAATGCAAAAAAATAAAAAATAAACAAGTAAATAACACATGCTGCTAAAGAGTCAAAAATCGCAGCTGTGACAGACAAGCAGATACACACAAATGTGGATGTATGACCAATGTCGTGACTGACCAATCAGAATTGAGTATTACTGACTCCGGTGTAATAATATCAGTTAATGCACTGAGTTACAGTAACATGAACTAACAATCAACAACAGTATTTTCATTAAGTGACGTTCACAAAGATCTATTTATAAAAACAATGCAAGTATTGTTCATGTTTGTCACATTCACCAGCGATCGTAACTTCCTAGATCGCTAAATCTCACACACAATAACCTATGGACTACAAATCCGCCTTTCAAGGACTACATATTCATACATGCACTCCGTTCACACACACACACATGCTTCCTCATTTCCACTGATTAGACTCCCACAGCTGTTGCAGCTTCTAGACTGATTACAGACACTATTTATACAGCTTTCACTCTCACTTCCAGTGCTGAGTCTTGTTTAACTGTAAAGTGACACAACGCGTTTCTCCTAGTCTAGTTTCTCCGTGTTTTGATCTTGCCTTGTTTACTTTTCTCCTTGTCTGCCGCCTGCCTTCTGACCTCTCGCCTGATACCTTTGACCACAATTGTGGACTGCCTTTATACATCTGTTTGCACCTGTGTTGACCATTGATTCCCTGACTTCGAATAAACCTGCAAGTGGATCCTAAACCTCAGTTGTCTCTGTCACTCCCCGTGTTACAATGTTAGTGACAACATGAACTAAAAGTGTTGGGCCCATTTTTTTTATCTGAAGCTTAGAGGAAATTTGTTTCGATATTTAAGTCTGTCCCTTTTTAACTAATTACTTCTATTTAAAATTTAGAAAAAAAAAAGTTTGTCCCATTTAATATCTTTTTAATTTTACCATTTAATGCAATTAATGCTATTTTACCAGTTAAATTGAAGTAAAATGTATGGTATCTTAATTTAATTTACTGTAGAGTTGATAACAGTATATTTTTTTATCTGTAGAGAATGCCATGAAAGATCCACTGCTTGACCGTGCTGTGGGTCTTTGCAAAAAGCTTGTGGCCTACTTCAGCCATAATTGGAAGCGGAGGAGGGAGATTGCTGTTGCCCAGAAGGAGCTCAACCTGCCTGAACATCAGCTTAAAACAGAATGCCCAACAAGATGGGGATCTCGACAAGCTGTGGTCCAGAGGATGAACAACAAACATGCTATTGGACATGTTCTCAGGCTAGACACCTGACACCGACCTGGCAGGATATCGAAGTTCTTGAGGTGATCAACAAGACACTCAATCTACTGGCAGAATTCACTGAGGCTCTCTCGGGTGAGCAGTATATTACTATTTCCTCAGTCAAGCCGGTCCTCCATCTTTTTGAGACAATGGTGCAGTTAAGTCAAATACCTTAAAGAAAAGTATAGTAATCCACACACTCAAAAGCTGCCTTGGTATAGCCACAGTATTGGAAACTAGACCACGTCACTAGCTATGTTTCCATCCACCTATTTTTATGCACATTTTAGATATGCGCATAAAAAATATCGGTTGATGAAAACGCCAAGATGCACATAAATTTTGAAAATGCGCATAAAAACATGTGCATAACTGAGTAGGATAAAAAAAGATGTGTATAAACTACGATGGAAACACTTTTACCGAACAAATTCCAGCATGCGCATTAAAAAGGTCATGTGATTTTGTTGTAAGAGATCATTTGATGATAAAAACGTGTGTGAATGGACAAACTAGTCGACTGAGCACATTGTAAAACATCTGAAATGTTGTTTGAGTCATTCTAAAACTCCTTAACCATTTCAGTATTAGTGTTATTATATTATTAATTACCTCCAGAACTGTCAAGAGTGTCTGTGCTCTGCGTCTCATACCTTCAAACACCACCACACATTCACTACATGTCGGCATCGTCTTCTGAGGCGCAAGTCATTTATTAATTGAAGAAAAAGATCACGCAGTTTCTCCTACCACAAATTTCATTTTTACTGTTGATATTTGGCGCTAGTTAATCAGGAAGTGACGATTTTGTTCTTTTTGACTTGTTGGATGGAAACGCTGCTTTATTTGCACATCTTTTATGTGATATTCCTGTTTTGCGCATAAAGTTAATTCACATTTTTGGATGAAAACATTGCTAATGAGGACAATAAAGACAAGGACAGAATGAAAACTTAGACTAGCAGACTAGCATTGCTATGGTAAGTAAATCTTTAGACTTGGTGTCATAAAGTAAGACATTTATATTAGGCTATACTGTTAAAGGCAGCAAATTATTGAAATTTGAATTAGATGAGTGCTAAAATGTTGCTTTTAGTTACTAAGTTTAGAATATGAAAAGTCTCCCTACAGTAGAAAAGAAGAAGCTGCATTAGGCAGCTTTTAAGGCAATCAGATCACAGCACCATCTGAAGCTTCTTCTAAAGCCTGGTTTATACTTCTGCGTCAAGTGATCGCCGTGAACTACAGCGCCTGCCTTGTGTGTAGTCGTGAATTTATATTTCTGCGTGCTGTTTGTGTTGCTCTGCAATAATACTTCCGAAACGCTAGCTGGCAGTAGATTTCTTTGTTCCTTTGTGTCGAGTTTCTTCACTGGTGTTTTGTTTTTTCTGAACACTACCTTATTGTACAAGTAGCTCAAACTCGCTCACTTTAAGGCGGGAACCAGCGGACGTGCAACAACTTTAACCATAAGGTAAACACAAAACAAAACTTTCCATCTTGACTTCCTTCACTGGACTCGACACTTGTACATACTCACTCCAATGGGTTCGTGCGGCTCTCGGTCCCGCCCACACTTGTCAGCGCTACCAAGCCGACCAATCACAGAGCTTAGGCTACGTGTCGTTGTTACATTTTTTGAGACGTGCGCGTCGGTGACGTCCATAGTTTATGCAACTAGGAAAATATCCCTGTCACTGCAACAAATTCCCCATCAGAAAGAGTTTTCAGTACAAGAAACTTTAAGGATCTAGAGAATATTTAGCTTTTTAAAAAATGTATTATAGTTAATGTTCTCTTATCTTCAAAAGCTTAAAGTTTTGCTAAGCGGTCTCCAACAAGAAAAGAGACTTATTGCTCGTTACTCAACCCAGGCTCATTCTGAAAATGTACCACTATATCTCAAATTTCTCTTGTGAGTGCCATTTATGCATGTTGTTCTCACGTAAATCCACCAGAGGCCGCTGTCGACATACTGACTGACTGACCGATCGTATTGGCCACCCACCTCCCTCCCTAAACCCAACCGATAGTGTTTTTAAAAGCAATCCAGAAAAAGAAAAGCCCTCACCTGATTTTTACCACATTTTTATATTTTACCACATTCTCACCCTGTTATTTACTTGTATATTTTATTTTTTGGCTTCTGTTTTTGGCTTACCGGCTTTCTGAACAGACTTAACCCCGTCATCGTGGTCAACAACATTCTGCGTCTTTGCTTACAAGGCAACTACTTGACAAATTGGAAACAGTTGAAAAGCAATCCATACGGAGGTAAGCAGTCAGCTGGTAGGTGCGAAAAGGAATGGCATCATACCGCCCCATAGTGTTAGTTTTAAAGACGAAATGCAGCCATATGTACCCCTGGCTACATAATTCGCAATCTCCAGAAATGTACAGTTGAAGTCAGAATTATTAGCCGCCCTTCGAAATTTTTTTTCTTTTTTAAATATTTCCCAAATTATGTTTAACAGAGCAAGGAAATTTTCTCCAAATGGTTCAAAATGCAGCTGCAAGCCTGGTGAAAGGCAGCCAGAGGTTCGATCACATTAGACAATAATAGAGTAGAATAATGGAACATGAACATAGAATAACAATATAATATAGTAATAAAATAACAATAGTATAATGACAAACAAAACTTTTATTAGGAGACTGTGTATAGGTTAAACAACTAATCCTTTTCTACACCAAAAAAAAAAAAAAAAGCAAAAATTGTGCATTAAATTTAAGATTCAATAAGCTTAAAAACTGAAATCCCGTTTAATTAAAATGCTAGCACTGGAGGTTCATTCATCTATTGTTAATGCAGATGCAGGCGCAGTGGACAACTTTTGTTAAATCACTGCCCTTCTCTCTCTCTCTCTCTCTCGTTCTCTCTCTTTCTCTCTCTCTGTGTGTGTGTGTGTGTAAAGAAGAGACCACAGACTGGCTTATGTATAAATGAAATGGAACAGTGTCTTTCTTTTGCTTCTATTGTTTTTCTATGCAAACACCCTTGATGGATGTGCGTGACCATTACACATTTGCAGCAATCAGAGGAATTCCGAGGTAAGGCAAGCGCTGTGAGCTTCTGTTTACAGTAGTATGTTGGCATGGCAACTGTTTTATTTGATGGCAACATTGCAGAGGAAGCTCTTTACAAAAACATTCCTGAGCATAACATGATCTCACGATATTAGAAAACGAATATTAAGCGATATTAAAGCAATATTATGAAAGGCACTCGGTTGTTGCACTGGTATGGTCTTTCTCTGGTGATTGCCACATGTGGACTGACTGTGTACATACACTACCTGACAAAAGTCTTGTCATTGATTCCAGTTGTAAGAGCAACAAATAATAACTTGACTTCTAGTTGATCATTTGGAAAAGTGTCAGAAGATAGATTTTTCAGATGAATCATCTATTGAAATGCATCCCAATCATCACAAATACTGCAGAAGACCTATTGGAACCCATGTGGACTCAGGATTCTCACAGAAATCAGTCAAGTTAGGTGAAGGAAAAATCATGGTTTAGGGTTACATTCAGTATGGGGACGTGCGAAAGTTCTGCAGAATGGATGGCAACATCAACAGCCTGAGGTATCAAGCCATTTGTGCTGCCCATTACATTATAAACCACAGGAGAGGGCAAATTCTTCAGCAAGATAGCACTCCTTATACTTCAGCCTCCACATTAAAGTTACTGAAAGCCAAAAAAAGTCAAGGTGCTCCAAGATTGGCCAGCCCAGTCACCAGATCGAACATTATTCAGCATGTCTGGGGTTAAATGAAGGAGAAGGCATTGAAGATGAATCCAAACAATCTTGATGAATTCTGGGACTTCTGCAAAAACACTTTTTTTTGCCATTTCAGATGACTTGAGTGATTTGAGTCATTGCAGAGATGTATGGATGCAGTCCTCCAAGCTCATGGGAGTCATACATAATATTCATTCTTTTTCCACTGCACCATGACTTTATATTGTATACTGTACATTATTTCTGTTAAATGAAAAAACTTGTGTAAGCAAAGTCAGACCTTACTGTCCTAAATAAATAATTAAAAATCAAGCATAATTATGTTTATTTTGGTAAAATAAGCGTAATCTAGAGGCCTTTGCTTTTCATATAAGCCACTTCTGATACCAATTGATCAACTAGAAGTCAAGTTATTATTTGTTGTTCCTAAAACTTGGATAGGTGACAAGACATTTGTGAGGTAGCGTAAACCATACCTTGACACTTGTACTGTGAAAAAATACATGTACCATTATATACCACAAAAAAAAACATCTCTTTACCTAAAGCTGTTCTTGTTGAATAGGAATACAGGAATATACAAGAATCAAATCGAAACTTGGAATGTAATGACTTGAATCAGAAAATATTTCGAATTTATATATCCTTTTTTAATAGGTTGAGAACAAGGAAGAATATTACCTATCAGGGCAGAACTCCTAGCAGAAAAAGGAGTCAAGGAAAGGAGGCCATGAATGTACACAAATCAGGAACCCAAAAGGCACAGACATAGCAGAAGGTGGATATCTAGCTGTATTCAAATAGCTGAAGAATGCTAGTGACCCCAAAGGATCTGCAGACCTAGGAGAAATTTTTTCTACAGCTTTTTTATACAATGCAAATTGTATCAAAGCAGCTTTACAGCCAAGCCAAAGGTGACAGTGGCAAGGAACCAAAACTCCAGTGGAAAAAAACAAACAAACCTTGGGTTGAACCAGGCCCAGATGAGGGATCAGCTCTCCTTTAGCTAAACCATAGAAATGCAGAGCTGCAATCCAGTAAGAATTGGATGACTGGCTTGTCATTGTGATGAGCATCCCTTAGACTTGCCTTCAGTGTAATGAGCATCCTTCAGTCCCACTCCATCCCTTCAGTTCCACTCCAAACTTAATCAAACACACTCAAACAAGCTAATCAAACATTCTAAGAGCTACTAGAAAGCTACAGGTAGGTGAGTTTTGCTAAAGGTAACTTGCTCCTTGGAAAGAAAGGACCCTGGTGGAGTTAAAGATTTGGAGCCACAAATTTTAACAGGTCTGTGACATGGTCGGCTCAGCATAAAGTGAAACAGAGGCTAACAGCCTAGAAGATCCAAGCTCCAACTTTCATACTCAGACATTATTGTCAGCTCAGACATAACTCTGAAGTCTGCAGGGGCTTCTGCTGGCCCACATGAGTGATTGGTTTTGATTGTCGCCAGGTGCTGGTATTCCAACTGTCCTCAATCTTGCCAATAGTGAAAGGAAATCCCCAATGCACAAGCACCTATTCCACTATATCTTGGAAGCTTTCTCAACAACTCCTGTTATCTGGTCAGGCACACTCTTGAAACCTCCTCAGAAATGCTGCCATCATTGATTATTAGGTCTAAGAAATCTGTTGTGCTCCTCAAGGGGGCGATTCCCGTATGATTGGAGGATTTAAACTGCCACTAGATTGACTTTTAGGGATCAATTCAATCATGAAATCAAACTCAAGTTCAACAGACATTTAATCAATGTTTAATCAACCTCTGTGCTTTGTTTTGCTTGGGAACTAATGTGGTCAGAACCAAGGTTTATTGGACTGTATTCTCTGTAACCCTCTCAAGCAGTGTACATTCAGATAGGTTGCTACCAAACCGTGTCATCGTTCATTACCATAAAGTTGACCTGATTTCAACTTTCCTTGTCATCTACACTATCCAAAACATATTGTGCCACTTTCGCAGGTGCTTGCCAGTAACTTCTAGTTAGGCCCAATCCCAATTCTATTTTTGTATTCCTACCCCTTCCTCTTCCCATTGGCCCTTAAAACCGAGTGAAAAGGGGAAGGGCTTTAAAATTCACCCCTAAGAAATGGGACACCACTACACCATCAAGGAAATTTCCTTACCCCTTGGTTTTGAGTGTGGTCCTGACAAATCTCCATTCGAAGGTCTATCTAACCCCTTCCCTTAGCCCTACGCCTTCAAGTTAAAGAGAAATGGTACACCCCTACCCCTTCACAGGAACGTGCAAAACAAGGGGCAGGGGTAAGGGGAAGGGCTCAGGGGTAAAATTGGGATTGGGCCTTACGCTGACACTCTCATCAGTAAATACACAGTCATGCATCGTTGCCTTTTTGGAGCTCAAAAAACTTTCCTTTGTCTTTCCATTTAAATGTTTAATGGAAAAATTTACAAAAGCAATTCCCAATAAAATATGTATTTCACCCTCTTCTCACAGTCCTTTCATTTTCTTTATATAACAATACTCCAGCTGAGGGCGAGCATTAGAAACCAAGTACGGTTTATTAACACTCATGAACAAATACAAACAATTTATCAACTTAACAAGACATAGAAAAACATGGACATCAACTAAACTCACCAACAGCAGGGTTACAAAAACAAAGATAGACCAGAAACAATAGGAACAGGAGACGTGTTTACATCAAACACATGGGGTCACATCTTAAGACACATCCAATACGCAACTACACACTACTCGGAAAACCAATGAGAACAAGACATGAAGAAAGGAGCATATGGCAAGGAACAAAGCAGAAAATAAGAAGACAAGACTTGACTACAAAATAATAAACTAGACAAAATAAATAAAAAACACACCTTACACACCCCTCCCTTAAAGGTGGCTCCTGACACCCAAAAAAACACACAAAACAAAGTCTGTAGGGGTGGAGGACAAGAGATAGTTCAGGGGGTGGGATGGAGGGCAAGGTTCATAGAGTAGAGACATGCCTACGCCGTGAAGTAGAGACATGGTAAGGACCAGGTTTTGCTTGAATTAAGGCAGGTGGTGACCCAAGCTCTGAATCCACTGGAGTTTGTGTCCTACAATCCCTGGGTTCATTTAACCCAAAACGAAAACCTTATTTTAAGGACACATCCCAGAACACACAACTTAGACTTTAATTATAATGTTTAATGTATGTTCCATAAATGTTAATGATTATGAGATTTCAGACTCATGTTGAAAAATCGGGCAGCACGGTGGCACAGTGGGTAGCGTTCTGGCCTCACAGCAAGAAGATCGCTGGTTCGAGCCTCGGCTGGGTCAGTTGGCATTTCTGTGTGAAGTTTGCATGTTCTCACCGTGTTCACATGTGTTTCCTCCGGGCGCTCTGGTTTCCCCCACAAGTCCAAAGACATGCACTATAGGTGAATTGGGTAAGCTAAATTGTCCGCAATGTGTGTGTGTGAATGAGTGTGTATGAGTATTTCCCAGTGATGGGTTGCAGCTGGAAGGGCATCTGCTGCGTAAAACATATGCTAGATAAGTTGGCGGTTCATTCAGCTGTGGCGACCCCAGATTAATAAAGGGACTAAGCCGAAAAGAAAATAAATGAATTAATGTGAAAAAATCTGTCTTAAATGTAGGAATAAAACTAAGTGGTTCCCACAGATGCCCCACAGAAATAAGGTCACTGGTTCAAGCCCTGGCTGGGAAACTTTCAATGTCTATGTGGTTTTCTTCCGGGTGCTTTGATTACCCCAACAGCCCAAAGACATGAGGTATACAGTAGGTGAATTGTACAAACTTGGCCATAATATGTAAATGAGAGAGTGTGTGGGTGTTTCCCAACACTAGCTATGTTTTCATCCACCTATTTTTATGCACATTTTGGATATGCGCATAAAAAATGGTTGATGGAAACGACATGAAGCGCATACATTTTGAAAATGCGCATTAAAAATATGTGCATAACAGAGTAGGATAAACTTTTATTCGTTAAGAAAAGATGCGCATAAACTACGATGGAAACACTTTTACCGAACAAATTTAAGTATGCACATTAAAAAAAAAAAGGTCATGTGATTTTGTTATAAGAGATCATGTGATGATAAAAACGTGTGTGAATGGACAAACTAGCAGGCTGAGCACATTGTAAAACATCTGAAATGTTGTTTTGGTCATTCTAAAACTCCTTAACCATTTCAGTATTAGTGTTATTATATCATTAATGACCTCCAGAACTGTCAAGAGTGTCTGTTCCACCGCGTCTCATGCCTTCAAACACCACCACACGTTCATTGTGTGTCAGCATCGTATTCTGAGGCGCAAGTCATTTATTAAATGAAGAAAAGATTGACGCAGCTTCTCCTATTGCAGCAAATTCCGTTTTTACTGTAGATAATTAGCAGCAGTTAATTGGGAAGTGAGGATTTTGTTCTTTTTGACTTGTTGGATGGAAACGCTTTATTCGAATGCCTTTTTATGTGTTATTCCTGTTTTGTGCATACATTTAATTCGCTTATTTGGATGGAAACATAGCTACTGAGTGTTGTACTGAGTAATTGCCAGTTCATTTTAATGTGGTGACCCTTGATAAAGCATGAAGCTAGTCAAAGTAATTTTGTAATTAATAACAGAGTTTACATTTTTGGGTGAACTAATCCTTTAAAGGCTGAAGAAGAATCTTCAGGCAAACACGGAAAAATGTGTTGTACACATTAATATTACAGTCAAGCTGGAAATTATTCATACCCCCGGGGTTTGACTATATAAATATATAATACTTATCAAACTTCAATTTAAAAAGTGCTTTAGTAAAGCCCATTCTATAAAAAAGTTTTGCAGTTAGTGAATTTCAGCCCTGAAGCTGCTTATACAGTACCTGGAGGCAGAATGAGATCTACAGCAGCAAAACAGCCAACACTGACAAACCAAAGATGGCTATCTGACAGTCAGCACATAGACAGGTGCATGTAGTTGACATTAAGCAGGCATGTAACACACTTCATTCTTCTCAAGGGAACCTGATACTATATATATATATATATATATATATATATATATATATATATATATATATATATATATATATATATATATATATATATATATATATATATATAGTATATATAATTTAAGCCAAAATTATTAGCAACATTTTCCCAAATGATGTTTAACAGAGCAAGGAAATTTTCTCAGTATGTCTGATAATATTTTTTCTTCTGGAGAAAGTCTTATTTGTTTCATTTCGGCGAGAATAAAAGCAGTTTTAATTTTTTTCAAAACAATTTTAAGGTCAATATTAGCCTCTAAGCTATATTTTTTCCGATAGTCTACAGCAGGTCACACACCAGAAGCGCCGCGACACGGCGTGCACATGACCGTTAAAAGTATCACACACCAGATGAGCACATTCGCTCTGTGGTGCAGCAGGAATATGAACAGTGTCCTGAGTTGTGGCTGGCCGCCGCCGACAGCCCCTGACTTGCGCCGCTGGTGTGTGTACCCTGAAACCTATGCTTAGAATTCTGAAATGTATGGCACTTCTGGTGTGTGACCCCCTTAAATCCCATCACTATACAATAACTTGCCTAATTACCATAACCTGCCAAGTTAACCTAATTAACCTAGTTAAGCCTTTAAATGTCACTTTAAGCTGTATAGAAGAGTCTTAAAAAAGGTCTGGTAAAATATTATTTACTGTCATCATGACAAAGATAAAATAAATCAGTTATTAAAAAAGAGTTAAAAAGAAATGTGTTGAAAAAATATTCTCTCCGTTAAACAGAAAGTGAAGAAAAAATAAACAGGGGGGCTAATAATTCAGGGGGGCTAATAATTCTGACTTCAACTATATATATATTTGATTTGCTTTACACTGTGTGATAACTTTCCTGAATCTCAAACAATGTAGTATCACCATATCACCATCATTTGGAAAATTCCGGCCACTAAACCAGTTAACTGCAAACAAATTCAGATGGGTGTCTTCAGTATTTATTGTGCCAACAAAATGTGTGCATTTTGTGCTTCCCCCCACATTAGTCAGATGTTTCTAAACCAGTTGTACATAGTATTTACCAATGGAGCTAAAAGAGGGCACATTATTTATATGTTTCACCTACAACCCACGGGGACCCCGTCACCATGGGAACTGCAGCTGTGATTTGGAAAAGATTTCGAAATCTTAGGTTTATCCAACTTGAAATGCAGGCAGTTGTGTTTTAATGAGAGCACAGCCCAGCATCACCGAAATGCAAACATATCTCAGCAAGCGTAGCATGAATTCCCTCCATGCCACATCAGCAGCAGTCAACCACATCAATCCGGTGATAGGATTTCTCTCTTGCACCATACAAGTGCTGAAACCTCACTCGATTTCTTCCAGGATTTATGTTTGAGCAACCAATTGATTGATTGGCTAATTAACTATTTATTTAATTAATACATTCATTCATGTACTCATTCATCCAATTTATATGTTTCAATTTATACTGTTTGTTAAAGAGCCCCTATTATGCATTATAAAAGGTCATCTTTTGGTTTTGGGGGTCTCCAACAACAGGCTGATATGCATGCAAGGTCAAAAAAATCTTATAATAATAATAAGGTCTTATAATATGCATTTATTTTCACCTAATTACCCAACGACTCCCATATGATTCGTTCAGCGATTCATTTGTTCCCAAACCCCTACTTAGCGCGATGCTAATCTACGCTGATTGGTCCGATGACCCAGTCTGTTGCGATTGGTTGACTGCGTTCAGCACAAGACAGAGAGAATCGCCCCCCCCATGACTTAACAACATTGTTGAAGTAGGACAGGTCAGAGTACATACATAAAGGACAATGACAGTCAATAAATGAAGCAAGTATCATAGGTATAAATAAAACAGATAGAAAAAAAAACAGTCAGTGGTAAGGAGTGAAAACAATGCTTGTAATGTATGATAGTAATAATGACAGTAAAAAGAAAGAAAGGACAACAGTAATAATAACTGACAACAACGATAATAATAAATCACAAGTACTACACCAACTACTACTACTACTACAGAAAGTTACTAATATTACAACTACTACTGGTGCTACTACAGCTACAACCACGACTACTACTAATACAATGACTACTACTACTGACACTACTACAGTGTCTACTACAGCTGATACTACTACAACAAAATCTACTACTACAGATTTTACTACAACGTCTACTACAATTGATACTACTACAACAGCATCTACTACTAATACTACTACAGCAATCACTTCTACTACTAAATATCTATCGATAACATCTACTACTTCGGATACTACTACACCGACTACTACTACAACAACAACACCTTTACTACTTCTGATACCACTATATCAACAACATCTACTACTAGAGAAACTACTACAACTACTATTACTTCAACAATCCCAACTACAACTACAATTGTTACTACTACAATGACTACTACTACTACTACTACTATTACAACAACTACAGCAACCTGAATAATGACAAAGGTAGAAATACTTATAATAATGATAATGATTACAGGAGATAACAGGAGGACAAGTAAGAATAGTAATAATAATTAGGGTAACAAAAGTAAAAGGTCTTGGTAATACTAATGATAATAGTGAGGAGGTGTGTTACCTTTCCTTGCACCAAGTTACCTTTACATGCGCGCACACACACACACGCACACGCACACGCACACACACACACACACACACACACAAAAACATATATACACGCACCTTCCAGTACCTGACTGTATAGTTGTTGTTGTTATGTTGATGTTTCATTTTCTTTGCATTTGTATCATTCCAATGTGTGTAGCTTTTTGCATATTCTAATAATGAAATAAAAAAAAAAATAAAAAAAAAAACATTGTTGAAGTAGTCAGAGTGCAGAGTGTGTGTGTGTGTGTGTGTGTGTGTGTGAGCCCAATGCAGGAGTGCATTAAAGCAATGCAGTTTAACACCAGCATATTACTCTATTCTTAACCATGACACACAATCAGTATTAATCCGCACAGTGGCAAAAGCTGAACTATTTTAAAACTTGACCACCGCATGTGGTGGAACAGCTGACGGTGGCCATAGCAACGACAAATGGCAGAGGATCGCGAGCTTACAAACACATTTAAATCTGTAAACAAAACGGCACACACCGCATTGTGGCTCTAGACGCCATATGCGACTATAAAGAGTTAACCAGATACAGTTCAAGCCGTGAGTACAAGTGGCAACAAACAAGGCGGCAACCATTTTAATCACACCTAAGTTACTTACACTTGTGAAATGGAGGAAGAAACTGGTCCATGAACTGTGTACTGATAAAGTTCCTGTCAAGCTCTGACAAAGTCCCATACAACAATAGTCTTTTCTGATCCTTCCTTTAACAAACAGTCGACGAATCCCCCTTTGCACGGTAGATTATTGCATTAATCACCAGAACGTTCACTCATTAATGTTCACTGATTATCAGTCATGATTAGTCCCACACACATGCACTGTGCTAGGGAAAGGTGTGTTCACGTTTTACTGGATCCGGTGCAGAACATATTTGGTATTGTTTCTTGTCGACGTCGACACGAACAGGGAAAAGACCCGGACGAATGACGAAACATTTAAAAGACTCTGAGTCAAATCTTTTATTTACAAAAATCTATATTTTTAAACAAGGTGCACTTTCAGATTTAACCCTCAGCTGGATGTGTTCATTCACTTAAAGCTATATATATATATATATATATATATATATATATATATATGCTGAACATTTTTAGCAGTGTTAAATAAATAGGATTTTAGTAATTTAGCTGATACACACATACAGTTGAAGTCAGAATTATTAGCCCCTCTAAATTATTAGCTCCCCTGTTTATTTTTTTCCCCAATTTCTGTTTAACGGAGAGAAGATTTTTTTCAACACATTTCTAAACATAATAGTTTTTAAAGTCATTTATAATAACTAATTTATTTATCTTTGCCATGATGACAGTAAATAATATTTGACTAGATATTTTAAGACACTTCTACAGCTTAAAGTGACATTTAAAGGCTTAACTAGGTTAATTAGGTTAACTAGGCAGGTTAGGGTAATTAGGCAAGTTTTTGTATAACGATGGTTTGTTCTGTAGACTATCAAAATATATATATATAGCTTAAAGGGGCTATTAATTTTGACCTTCATTTTTATTTTTTTATAAAACTGCTTTTATTTTAGCCGAAATAAAACAAGTTAGTCTTTTTCCACAAGAAAAAATATTATCAGAAATACTGTGAAAATTTCCGTGCTCTGTTAAACATCATTTGGGAAATATTTAAAAAAGAAAAAAAAATTCAATGGGGGGCTTCAACTGTGGGTATATGTAATTTGCAAACAAATAGAGTAAAAATTCTAATCTAATTTAACTTTTAAAATTTAAGGCTGATCAATCTTTTTCGAAGTTGATCCTAACATTCTGGAATATCCTTGTATTATATATCAGATCTTCTCCTAGCCAAACCCAATTTACCAGAAAATAAAAGCTGTAACCCAAAAATACCATCAATCCATCTTTGCAAACACTGGAATACAGTGGTCACTCTCTATAACGCGATTAATATTTCCTGGCCTTGAAGTTTCGCTGATTTTTTTCATGCAATTTGACATGCTTTTTTTCTACTGCACATTGTGTTCTGCTTCCTGACTGACTATAGACCATTGTCAATCAATCTCCTCTGTGCCGTGTCTCCTGTACAGTACAGAATGCATTCAGCTTGCCAAATTTACAAAAATCTTTGATCGCTAGCAGTGTGATTCTGAAGTGCTGTACTGTATGTTTGCAAGTTTTCTCCCCACAATGTCGATGAACTGTTCTGCACCGTCAAAGGCACCTGCGGTAGCACCCAAAAGGCAAAGGAAGATGCTAATTACCAGCTAAAACCAGCTTGACCAGCCTAGTCAGGCTGGGAGCCCAGCCTAAACCAGCTATGTCCAGCTTAAACCAGGCTGGTCAAGCTGGTTTTAGCTGGATTTAGCTGGTCATTTTCCAGCCTGACCAGCTACGACCAGGCTGAAAATAGCTGGAAATGGCCAAAACCCCTCTAAAACCAGGCTGGTCAACCAGCTAAAACCAGCCAACCAGCCTAGGCTGGTTTAAGCTGGATTTTTCAGCAGGGTAACCATCCCACAAAAAGTTGAACTTCAGGACATGCTAAAAAAGTAAAAGTTACCCAGCTGTAGGGCACGATTACGGAATAAATAAATGAAGATCAAATAGTTTTGATTTTTGGTTTCACTCTACACTCTCAGAAATAAAGGTACGTGCTTTTTAGGTACTAATATGTACCCTTGATGTATTAATATGAACCTTTTGGGTACAAAAGTGTACCATTTGAAATGGTACCACCCCAGTGACAGCTCACATAGCTTTATTTCTGAGAGTGTATAACACTGGACTTATTTTTGTACGAAGGTTTGAACTTTGAGAGTGTTTAAACAAGAGAGAAAAGTGTGAAAATAATATTGCCTGTCTGAGAAAATTGTATAAAGTGCGTAGTGAGGGCTTTTAAAGCCTTAAAACATCTATAGTAATTGTTAAAAATAAACCTGTCTACTTTGCAGATTTCGCCTATTGTAGGTTATTTTTAGAAAGTAACTCCTGAGAATAACGACTGTATACATTTCATATTTTGATTGGTAAGAGTTTGAGGACTTCTGCTTTTGAAAGTGCCCATACATTCTTACAATTTTAGCAGTCCAAGTTGTATGGACTGCTTAGGATTAGACTTTTAATTTTTAATTTTTGACTTTTCATTTTGTTTAAAAGTCAATGATCTTCACTGCCTGATTGATATACAATATAAAGTGTCTCAGAATGTACAAGAAACACTGCATTTCCCACGCCATGTCTTTAAAATATGAACAATTATTTTACTCCATTATTATATTACAACATCGATGCTGTAAAAATAACCATGTAAAATTTTTTAAAAATTACATTAACCGTTCACCGGACGTTCATTGGTAGGGAAAAAAACAGTAGCTGTGCATAAAGGGTATACTTAAAGAAGACACTGTGTACTGTATGTGTATGACACTGAATTATCTACAACATATCAACTTTCAGAATTTAAAGATAAAGCAAGATCAAAATATATTTTTAAAATGACAACCATTTGCTTCTTAGGGATATCCTAATAATTCAATTGCCATTTTTAACACAGCCCTCATGTTATATCAAAACATCTCACAAACATATGCACGCACAAAACCACACATGTAAGAAACAAACTTAATATCGGAGTGACAAACTTATCTGAAGACTAACATCAAATGTCTTTTTCTGAGTCTTCAGAATCTCTGAAAGGTGGACTGTATGCAAACCAACAGGACAGGTGGAAATCTGAAGTCTTAGGTCAAGAGTCGGTTAAGTAATTACAAGACCAGACAATGGCTCTGTGTGAGTGAGTTACTGCATCCCACATACTATCTGTCCTAAATAGTATTTAAAAATAGAATGAGTGTGTCCCAAATCTAAGGCTTCTTCTCAGTTTTTATTTGTGAAGCCTCATTTCTATTCCTCAAATTTTAGCACCACCATTTCGGGATGCGAGGGAATGACGTAGGGAAAAGATCAGAGGATGGAGGATTATTTAGTATATCTTTCTTAAGTGAAAAGTAAAGCCTTGTTGTGACCCTCAAAACTGGTCTTCTGCTTTTAACCCATCCAAGTGCACACACACTATTTTGAATGAATGAGAACACACACACAGAGAGCATACATCTGGAGCAGTGGGCAGCTACTGCTTCCAGTGCCCCAGGAGCAATTAGAAGTTAGATGCCTTGCTCAGGGCCACCTCAGCTGGATCTCGAAGATAGAGAGAGTACGGTTCATTCACTCCCCTCCTCCTCAGTTCTTGCTGAGTGCAAATCTGAAGACATTTATATATATTTGAGAAAATGACTGCAGATTGTATAAAACAGCCTTCACAGTGCTGAAACAACATCCTATAGACAGATGAGACCAAGACCAACTTGTAACAGAGTGATGGGAAGTGAAGTGTATGGAGAAGGAAAGGAACTGCTCATGATCTTAAGCAGTGAAGCATGGAGGTAGCAGTGACATGGCTTTGGCTTGTATGGCTGCCAATGGAAATGGTTCTCTTGTATTTATTGATGATGTGGCTGCTGACAAAAAACAGCAGGATGGATTCTGAAGTGTTTCAGGAAATATTTGATGCTCATATTAAGCCAAATATTTCAGAGCTCATTGGACGGCCCTTCACAGTGCAGATTGAGAATGACCAAAAGCACACTGCAAAAGCAACCAAAGAGTTTTTAAAGGGAAAGAAGTGGAATTTTAATCAATGGCCAAGTCAATCACCTGATCTGAATCCAATTGAGCATGTATTTCACTTGCTGAAAGACAAAACTGAAAGGAAAGCTCCCCAAGATTAATCAGGAATTGAAGACTTGCTGTAAAGGCCTGGCAGAGCATCACCAGGGATGAAACCCAGGTGATGTCTATGTGTTCCAGACTTCAGGCTGTAATTGACTGCAAAGGATGTGCAACTAAGTATTAAAAAGTGAAAGTTTGATTAATTTTTTTGTTTTATTCTGTCCAATTACATTTGGTCCCTTAACAAGTGGGAGGCACATATGCAAAGTGTTGTAATTCCTACAGCGTTCACCTGATTTAGATGTAAATACCCTCAAATTAAAGCTGACAGCCTGCAGGTAAAGCACATTGTGTTAGTTTCATTTCAAATCAATTGTGTTGGTGTATAGAGACAAAAATGTTAAAATTGTGTAGATGTCTAATTATTTATGGACCCAACTGTATATGATTCAGCAATTCTGTCAAAGTAGGTCAGCGGTCTTCATCCAGTTCACTGTAATTATCTTCCTAGCTGTTATTAATAATATATGTAGTGCAAATAGGTGCGACTACTGAACTGATCAGGGGGAAACCATCAAGCAAAAAAATAAAAAATATTGGGTGCATTGATATGTCGTATCCTAAAACTTTACTAATCTCCCTTTCAACCTCCTGCCAATGCACCCAAAATACGTTAACATAATCCCCCACTTCTCCACAATCTCTCCAGCATGGTGGTACTTGTAAAACCAATCAAATTTGGTAATCACAAATGAACCTCATCCTCATCTTTCAGTCGAACTTCTTCTATATTTGACTGCTTATATGCTTATGATAATTCATGCACATTTGTTCCTGCATTTCATTCTTTATTACAGCGTTTAACTCTAATTCCCAATTATTTCAATATAGTTAGAGTCGTCCGATTTATCCTGCATTAATTTTCTATATAACACTCCAGGAAGTGAATTCTGTTCAATACTGACCCAGTCTGCTTCCATATCAAGCATACACTTATAGATGGTAAAAATTAACATTAATTGGAACAGCGCTTTCCTTTAAATGGAGGCAGATGGTAAATTAAAGTTTTCTCAAACGCTCTCTATTAAAAACTCAAACACTTAAAAAACACATAGGACCCATTTCTAAAATTCACAACAACAAAAGACAGAAACGTCAAAAGTGATACTACTAGCAATCCCATGCATAATGTAATTAAATCTCATTCATAATAATGCACGGTAACTGTGCTGAACCAGCTCTCTCTTATGAAAAAATGCAGAAAATGTTCAAAAACTGATGATGTCACTTTCTCCTGGCTGCCAATCACCACTTCAAATTAACGGATTGATCTTGTGACGTTGCTTCAACTTTGTTATTCAAAACAGAAGAACAAAATTGCTTAGAAAAAAAATCCAAAATAATAAATTTCCAATTTTTGACCAAGTTTATGACTCATATTACTATTTTAGGCAATGTGCAATCTTGCAATCTATATATTTATACATTTTAACATCTTTTTAGAGGTTTCAAGAGACGGAAGGTTGGAGAGATGTTTCATGAAGTGGCATAAATAAACACGTTTTGATTAATTAATATCTAACCTAATTGAAAGTATTTCTAATGTTTTTTGGGGTGATATTTCATCTGAAGAAGTAATGTGAACTTTAATAAAGAAGTGTATCTAATAATTGACTTCCGACTAATTATGCAAACAACTGATGAGATTTCTCTGCATGAAAGACCCACGAATGACAGATTAGCATGCTGCTGCATCTCCAGTTCGGTGGGAAATTATTCTGACAGAAATGTAAACAATGTGACAAGATGATTGATTGGCCACATCACTAAACAGCAGAATGGACTGTTAATGAAAACGTTGTACAGTGTGTCCCAAAGTTCTATTACACACAAAGTGTTTACTTTTTCTTCAAATACAGTACATACACTCAAAAACTTACTTTTGATGCTTGTTCAAACTACTGATTTAAAATGAGTCTAAACATTCATTCATTCATTTTCTTTTCGGCTTAGTCCCTTTATTAATCTGGGATCGCCACAGCGGAATGAACCACCAACTTATCCAGCATATGTTTTACGCAGCGGATGCAATTCCAGCTGCAACCCATCTCTGGGAAACATCCAAACACACTCATTCACACTCATACACTACTGACAATTTAGCCTACCTAATTCACCTGTACCACATGTCTTTGGACTGTGGGGGAAATCGGAGCACACGGAGGAAACCCACACGAATGCAGGGAACATCCAAACTCCTACAGGAACTCCAACTGACCTAGCCGTGGCTCAAACCAGCGACCTTCTTGCTGTGAGGCGACAGCACTACCTACTGCGCCACTGCGTCGCCCTGAGTCGAAACAACACTATTATTAGATACATTCTGAGGTGCACCCAGCTCGTTTCCTCCAGTAACTATACCTGAGCAGAGCCCAGTTTAAAGAACTGTTTTCTGGTGTCGGCGGGTGGATTTTCCCCCGGGACACCAACAACAGGCGCTACATCATAATCACCCCTCTAAAAAAGAAAGCTGCTGATTGGTTAACACGGCACGAATAAACAAAAAAACAATTAAGTTAACTTAAAGGTGCAATATGTAAGTTTGACACCCAGTGGTGGAACTAGGTATTGCACATCTGGTTTAAAACACATGCAAGGGCAGATTGACGACAACAACAGGAGTGAGCCTGACTATTGAGCCTAAAGGCTGATGTAAGCTGTGTTCTAAACAAAATCTGAAGTTCAGATTTTCCAACTTGAGCGATTTGTGCCGCAAGATGTCTTTTCGCGTCTTTGCATTAATTTAACATGTAAATTACTTGCGCTTGACACTTCTTCCGTGTCTGGTGTGAACGCAGCATTAGAAGAATCAAAAAATTACATAAAGCACCTTTAATTGATTTGTGTTGGGAAGACAAAGTAATTGTGTGGAACCCAGCATTTTTTCAAACTACTTAATTAAATGAGCTGAAACAACATAATTCTGGAGATTGTTTTGGAAAACTTAACTTTTATATGGTCAATAATTGAATTAGTTGCATTTACTTAATGGACTTGTGTCTGGACTACATAAAGAAATTGTGTGAAACCCTACACTTTTTGCAGTGTACGTTTAAAACGTACAGTTTTGAACTGTATATGCTGCTGCTAGATTTATTTGTAATAGCAGAAAATTTGACCACATTACACCTCTTCTAAGAGCCTTCATTGGCTGCCTGTCCAATTCAGAATTGATTTTAAAGTGCTTTTACTGGTATAAAATCCCCCCATAATCTAGCCCCATCCTATCTCTCAGAGCTGCTTCATTTTTACACGTCCGTGAGATCTCTTAGGTCAAGTGATCAGAATCTTCTTTCAGTTCCTCAGTCCAGGCTGAAACGTAGAGGAGGTTTCTCTGTGGCGGGTCCTCGGTTATGGAACACCTTGCCCCTTGAGATTAAAATGGCTCCATCATTATCTATTTTTAAATCACTTCTTAAAATGTACCCTTTTGGCTTGGCTTTTTAAGATTATTTTAATAGTCCTTTCTACTGCTACAATTTTACTGACGTTTCTCTTGCCTTATTTCTGTTTTTATATTCGGTCTTTTTATTTTTACCTTGTCTTATGTACAGCACTTTGGTCAGTCTTGTGACTGCTTTAAAATGTGCTCTATAAATAAATGAATTTGAACTTGAACAGTAGTATAAGTAGGTGAATTGGAACACAGCAAGAGTCTTTTATAGTGGTGCTGATTGGCTTGTGTGATCAAAAGGCTGGTGATTGTGAATAAGCTGGAGCTGTGCTGGGATCTGATGGCACAGGTGTAGTCCATGACATATTTCTGTTCACTTGGATTATTATTATTTTTTATTCCTAAATAAAAGTTTAGACTAACAGTACAAAATTGGAGCTGATAGAACAATCCCAATCTGACTAACAACATACCGTATTAGCCACAAGAGTTCTCAAATATCCTTTAAAAGACCATTCATTTTGTACCTTTAACCCCCGTGTTCCTGTTCGGCTTTGATTTATTCTTGCCTTCCGTTGCTATGCAGTTTGGCTGAGCTTTGGGGGTACAGTTCTCCAGCAGCTCAGACTGACGTGAGGTTAATGGTCTGACCTGAGAGACGCATTTTAGCACTTCTCACTTCCTTTAAAGGTGATTTACTATCTCACAGTGTGCGGAAATGGTGTGACATTTACATTGGGAATGTCAACAACTTTCTTTATTCTTTCTACCTGTGAGTATTTAAAAAGGTATATATAAGGATTATTTAGCAGTAATGATCAAACTTTCACTATAAATGACCTTTTCAGACAATTTTCAGCATATTTACTAAAGGAAATTAAATAATTACAAAAGATATCTCTTGCGAAAGGTATTATATTAAATTCATTGAAGCAAATGAACACTTGCAATCCTAAAAGTATATACACTCACCGGCCACTTTATTAGGTACATCTGTCCAACTGTTTGTTAACGCAAGTTTCTAATAAGCCAATCACATGGCAGCAACTCAATGCCTTTAGGCATGTAGACATGGTCAAGACGATCTGCTGCAGTTCAAACTGAGCATCAGAATGGGGAAGAAAGGTGATTTAAGTGACTTTGAATGTGGCATTTCAATTTTGAGTATTTCAGAAACTGCTGATCTACTGGGATTTTCACACACAACTATCACTAGGGTTTAAAGAGAATGGTTTGAAAAAAAGAAAATATCCAGTGAGTGGCATCTCTATATGCACAACACATCGAACCTTGAAGCAGATGGGCTACAGCAGCAGAAGAACACACCGGGTGCCACTCCTGTCAGCTAAGAACAGGAAACTAAGGGCACAATTCGCACAAAAATTGGACAATGGAAGATTGGAAAAATGTTGCCTGGTCTGATGAGTCTCGATTTCTGCTGCAACATTCGGATGGTAGGGTCAGAATTTGGTGTTAACAACATGAAAGCATGTATCCATCCTGCCTTATATCAATGGTTCAGGCTGGTGGTGGTGGTGTAATTTTGTGGGGGATATTTTCTTGGCACACTTTGGGCCTATTAGTACCAATTGAGCATTGTGTCATCGCCACAGCCTACCTGAGTATTGTTGCTGACCATGTCCATCCCTTTATGACCACAGTGTACCCGTCTTCTCATAGCTACTTCCAGCAGGATAATTCGCCATGTCATAAAGCGTGAATCAACTCAGATTTGTTTCTTGAACATGACAATGAGTTCACTGTAGTCAAATGGCCTCCACAGTCACCAGAATTCAATCCAATAGAGCACCTTTGTGATGTGGTGGAACTGGAGATCCGCATCATGGATGTGCAGCTGACAAATCTGCAGCAACTGCATGATGCTATCATGTCAATATGGACCAGCATGAATCTATGCCACGAAGGATTAAGGCAGTTCTGAAGGTAAAAGGGGGTCCAACTCGGTACTAGTAAGATGTACCTAATAAAGTGGCCGGCGAGTGTATTTTACAAAGGTGTACTTGCAGATGATGTATTATTATTGAAATAAAAGGCTTCACTTCAGAAAAGATTTAAGATCTTTTGTTTGTTTGTGTGTCATATGTAAATCAGGTCCGTTCCACAGATTTTGCAGTTATTCATAAAGCATATAGACAAAATATATCAAGGTTGGTTCTTGGTTTGATCAGTCATAGTTTATGAGAATTTTTAATAACTTTGAGGATTATTGAATGATTTGATGGTAGATGTGCATAGTCTTTGGTGTAATTTCATTTCATCTGATACCAATGTCCTTTATATATTTATATTTTCATATCTACATATTCTAAGTCACAACAATAATGACCCGCTCAAACACAGAGACATTTTGAAAGAAGAATGATTGATGTAGTTTTATCAAGTGGTACAGCATTCAGATATGAATACTAAAACTAAAGCTTTCTTGACACTGGCAACTTGTTTGAGTTTCTTTCTTCTTTCACTCAAAAAATAACATTTGCTGTTTGTTAAATCTTATTTAAAACGAGTTGAAACACAATTCTTAATGTTTTTTTTTGTGACAGCTTAATTGTTTTATGTTCAATCCACTTAAAAGTTAACTTAATCGATTAGTGTTGCAACAACATGAAGGAATTGTATGGAATCCAGCATTTTTTTACAGTGTTTGAACACAAAAGATGATATTTTAAAGGTTGCTCGATGCTGACACCAATTAATTCCAATCTATTTGTTTCACTACTTAGTCGACGGGTGCCAGAAACCAGCATTCTTCTAAATATCTTATTTTGTGTTTAACATAAGGAATGAATAAAGGTTTAAAACAACATTAGGGAGTAAACGATGAGTTAAATTTAATGTTTAAGTGAACTATTCCTTTAAGTCTGCATTTCAGATGGTAGAATGACACAGATAGAAAGAGCAGTGGAGCAGCATGTTGCATTTATTTATAGTATTTCTGCTCTACACCTGACCCTTATTTCTTTCTCTTTACTCTCAGCTTTCTTCCTGAATTTTTCTTTTTTTTATTGTACTGGGTTAAGATATGTCTCAGGGTTTAGATCAATTAGGACCAAATTAATTGTGCTCCTGCACTCTTTGTTCTGATTGATGTTCAAAATGTGTAACTTCATACTCACTCATATATATATATATATATGGCAATTATTTAACCCTTCTGCTAAGTCATATACTTTCTTTTCTGACACTCATGAAATGACTATACATTTATTTCTTCCTCATTATCACCACCTGCTCAAGATATCCCCAATGATTTCTGATTATGACAATTAGAAATATTTTTGATGTGGTCAAATGTTTTAAAATAAATAATATGATCCCATTAAATAATAATGAAAATGTATAATAATAATAATAATAATAATAATAATAATAATAATAATAATAATAATAATAATTATTAATAATTTGAATTTTCTAGAAGGTGGTTCATTTCAATGTGGTGTCCCTTGATAAATCATGGAATAAAACCAAAGGATTGTAAGTGAGTAAGTAAGTAAGTGAATTGTCTAGAATAAAGCAATAACCAAAATCATGACAGTTAGGACTTGCTGGCTGCCCAGCATCCTCTATTAATAAACTTCAGCTAGTACAAAATGCAGCTGCCAGAGTTCTTACCAGGTCTAGAAAATTGTATCATATCACCCCAATTTTATCCTCCTCACACTGGCTGCCTGTTAAGTTTCGTATTGAATTTAAAATATTGCTTCTTACCTATAAAGCTTTAAATAATCTAGCTCCTGTTTATCTAACCAACCTTCGGTCTCGCTACAATCCAATTCGCTCTTTAAGATCTCAAAACTTAGTGCTTCTAGTAGTACCTAGAATAGCAAAGTCGAGTAAAGGAGGTCGAGCCTTCTCATTTATGGCTCCTAAACTCTGAAATAGCCTTCCTGATAACGTCCGAGGCTCAGACACACTCTCCCTATTCAAAACTAGATTGAAGACCTATCTGTTCAGTAAAGCATACACTCAGTGCACCACTTAGCGGGCTTCCACACAGGTTTCTGCATCTTGTTTATATACACTATGAACAGCAGCTACGCAAATTATTCTCTTTATTCTCCATTTCCACCTGGCGATACTCTTCCCGAGGCCCTCAGACTATGCAGAGTCACTGATTTGATCCAAGACCAACGGCAAGATGATCCCAAGGTTTCCATATCCTGGACCGGGCCGTAACCCTGAGCAGCTACTGTGGTGGTCATGGAGGAGTGGATAACATGAGACTGATTCCTGTGACGCTCCAGGGACAGACGAGTCTTTGCTGAGGCCAGCTTCCAGCCTTCGCCGCTGAGACTGCAGCTCTGCACAAGACGTTTGGCCAGCGGAGAAATTAAAATGGCCGTCATTGCTCTTCAGTGTTTGGACTCTCAGTAGTGATTATTAAACCACACTGAACTGAGCTAAACTGAACTGAACTTAAACACTACAAACTGAACTACACTGTTCCAATTTACTATGACCTTTTATGTGAAGCTGCTTTGACACAATCTACATTGTATAAGCGCTATACAAATAAAGGTGAATTGAATTGAATAAATGCAATTCAGTTCTGTTACAGGGCAGAATTTCTATTTCAAAAATTCAACCAGAATGACTATTTTCTGGCGGTAGACTACACAAAAAAAAATGTGTTTCTTGCTTAAATCAAGAAGCTTTTTCTAGACAAGCAAAAAAGTCTTGTTTTTAGACATGATATGCCAAAATAGTTTTTCTTGAAAACAAGCAATGGTGTAAGCAAAATAATTGTGTTTTTGCTTTGACACAGGGGTGTTGCTAGACATAAAGCTCTGCTGGGGTACGACCCCCTCATCCACAATCCCCCTATTTTCTTACTATTATATAAATAACTATACTGAATAATATAAATAAACATGTAACTGGAAACCACGCATGGTCGAGAATTAAGTTTAATAAGTCTTACCTCCCCGACTCATTTCTGGTTTCTGCTTCATATAAAAAAATTCCATCACCAGAAGCCATGTTTAGTCTGAATAAGTTTATCATCATATTATTTCAACTTTAGTTTCATCAGGTGTTTGAAGTCGTTAAGGCTGTTATGCTGGTTTGACCAGCAACCAGGTTGCATACAGTTTTAGATTAAAGTACATTGTTTTCACAAACGTTGATTCGGTTGTCTGGGATTAAGCTACGGTCACACCGGGCTTTGTGTGTGCGAAATTCTGTCGTGCGGCTCTGCGAAAAGGGGCAGGATTAAACAAGCTTATTAGACATTAAAAAAAGCTAGCGATTGCTTCATGTTTGAAATTTCTCCCCTGAGAGGTCGTGTTTTGATCCTCGATTGGTCTCACGCAGTCAAGTGATGCGAATTCGCAGGTTAGAGTTCTCCAAGCTTGAACTTTGCACCACAGCGATCTGCGAAACTCGACGCATGACCTTGCGTTTCCGGTCTGACGCATTCGCGTGCGTATGAATGGAAGTCTATGGGAGGAAAAGCCAAGTGTGACCGCAGCTTTACCACTCTTAAATTACACACTGACATAAATTAGGTACACCTGTCCAACTGCCCGTTAACGCAAATTTTGGTTGTTAACACGAAAGTTGGTCCAACCCGGTGCCAGTAAGGTGTACCTAATAAAGTGGCCAGTGAGTGTATAAAGTAAATTGTAACACAAAGCTTTTACTGGAGCACAACCGATTTAAATGGGGCACATGCCCCAGTAAATGGGGTCTAGCGATGCCCCCACTTTGACACATAGTATTTTGCTTACCCCATTGGCAGATTACTTTGCTTGTTTTAAGGAAAATTACCTTGATCTTGATATATTATTTCTAACGCAATATTTTTGCCATTTTAAAAATGCTTTTTGATTTAAGAATTTTTAGATATTTGGACAAGAAACAAGACAAAAACTCTGGGTAAGAAAAGCATTTTTTTGCAGTGTTAACCAGCTCTTAGCTCTAAGATGATGCAATATATATTAAATATTGCAAATATATGAAAATGTGCTATATAATCCCAGTTTTAACACATTGTGATAGATCCAAAAGAGACCAATACCATTTTTTGTTCGTTTAATTCAAACCCTTTTATTTCTACTTGTAATGAGCTGAAATGTTTTGCATCTTTTCTCTCCAACCTTCATTTATCTCAACTCTAAGACTCTGAACATCTGGCTGAACCAATTACTCTTCAGGAGCTGGAGTCATATCTCAGCGCTAACAAGGGGAAATCCCCAGGCATACTGTAGATGGCAGACTAATTACATTTCATGGAAATCTTTGGTCTGATGTAGACCTTTTTGTTGCATATGGCACACTTTTATTTGTACAAGGTTCATTTTATACTGTTTAATATAGCATTTGTTCTCTATACAAAAAAGGCTAATGGCTACTTTCTCTGTGCAGTTGTTAAATTGTATGCCAAAGGGCTGACCCTGCACTTAGAAGATGTTAATAGTTTAGTTCGTCATGACCCGACAAGGCTCATTAGATCTTGTTCTGCTTCAGATAACATGCGCAGGTTGTCATATTGTTAATTCAGTGTGAAGTCACCTGTATTTCTATGGTGTTTCATGCAAAAAAGAGTGTATTAGAGCAGTTTTACAGAGCTGAACATTCAAAATAGTGGACCACAAAATTGATCCAATAGTTATTGTTAGTAAATGTATTAATAACACAAACAATCTATGCATTTATTGCTGTATTTATTCATCTTTGTTAATGTTAGTTAATTAACCTAAAGTTGTTCATTGGTTCTGTTTAACTCACAGTGCATTTACTAATATTAACTTACACAACTTTGAATTTTAATAATGCATTATTAAATGTTGAACTATGATCAAGTATTGTTCATTCTTAGTTCATTTACAGTGAGAGACAATTAAAAGCGACCATTACCACCACATGTGATGCTGCCACGGGACAAAGGGATTACAAAAGTGTGTTTAGGTGTAACAGCAGTTTGCAACAATGCCACCAGGGGGCACAAAGGGACGGTATGTGAAAAGACAGAAATATACAGTAGTTATAAATACACTGCTACTTGTAATTGAAGATGAAATAATGAAACAAAGCATTATAATTCCTTCATAAGTTATTAAAAACTTGTTAACAAGCTTTATTATCATTAGCTACATTTCCATCCACCTATTTTGATGCACATTTTGGACATGTACATAAAAAAACGGTCAATGGGAACGCCAAGATGCGCATAAATTTAAAAAATGTTCATAAAAAACGTATGTGAATAACTGAGTAGGATAAACTTTTTATTAGATTTTTTATTTAAAAGATGCGCATAAACTACGATGGAAACACTTTTACTGAACAAATTCCAGTATTCGCATTAAAAAAAGTCATGTGATTTTATTATAAGAGATCATGTGATGATAAAAATGTGTGTGAATGGACAAACCAGCAGGCTGAGCACATTGTAAAACACCTCAAATTTTGTTTTGGTCATTCTAAAACACCTTAACCGTTTCATTATTAGTGTTATTATATTATTAATTACCTCCAGAATCAAGAGCATCTGTACTCCCCGTCTCACACCTTTAAACACCACCACACAGTCACTGCATGTCAGGATTGCCTTTTGAGGCACAAGTCGTTTATTAAATAAAAAAAGATTCACGCAGTTTCTCCAACCGCAGCAAATTCCGATTTTATTGTTGTTTGTCGCCAGTTAATCAGGAAGTGACCATTTTGTTCTCTTTAACTCATTAGATAGAAACGCTGCTTTATTTGCACGTCTTTTATGTGATACTCCAGTTTTGTAAACTTGTTAAGTACAATGAGCCTTCATTTTGGAAATCAAAACAAAAGAAATAAAAGACAACTAAAATAAAATGACAATAAAAAATAATAATAATAATAATAAATATATAAATAAAGCAGTGTTTAGTCTAAATGTAAAAAGAACAGTATTTGTTATATTAAGGTGAGAGGACTAAGGCTACAGTACATCCACAAAGTATTCATAGTACTTCACTTTTTCCACATTTTTCATGTTACAGCCTTATTCCACAATGGATTAAATTAATTTATTTCCTCAAAATTCTAAAAAAAAAAAGATTCTTCGAAATTGTTGCAAATTTATTAAAAATAAAAAACCTGAAAAATCACATGTACATAAGTATTCACAGCCTTTGCTCAATACTTTGTTGATGCACCTTTGGCAGCGATTACAGCCTCAAATCTTTTTGAATATGATGCCACAAGCTTGGTACACCTGTCCTTGGGAATTTTTGCCCATTTGTCTTTGCAGTACCTCTCAAGCTCTGTCAGGTTGGATCGGAAGAGACAGTGTACAGCCATTTTCAGATCTCTCCAGAGATGTTCAATAGGATTTAAGCTCTGGCTGGGCCACTCAAGAATATTTTCCGAGTTGTTGTGAAGCCTCTCCATTGATATTTTGGCGGTGTGCTTTGAGTCTTTGTCCTGCTGGAAGATGAACCATCGCCCCAGTCTGAGTTCAAGAGCACTCTGAAGCAGGTTTTCATTCAGGATATCTCTGTACATTGCTGCATTCATCTTTCCCTCTATCCTGACTTGTCTTCCAGTTCCTGCTGCTGAAAAACATCCACACAGCATGATGCTGCCACCAACATGCTTCACTGTAGGGATGGTATTAGCCTGGTGATGAGCGGTGCCTGTTTTTTTCTCCAAATGTAACACGTGGTATTCACTCCAAAGAGTACAATTTTAGTCTCATCAGACCAGAGAATTTTTTTTCTAATAGTCTGAGAGTGGGGGTGACACAGTGGCGCAGTAGGTAGTGCTGTCGCCTCACAACAGAAGGTCGCTGGTTTGAGCCTCGGCTGGGTCAGTTGGCGTTTCTGTGTGGAGTTTGCATGCTCTCCCTGCATTCGCGTGGGTTTCCTTCGGGTGCTCCGTTTTCCCACGCAGTCCAAAGACATGCGGTACTGGTGAATTGGGAAGGCTAAATTGTCCGTAGTGTATGAGTGTGAATGAGTGTGTGTGGATGTTTCCCAGTGATGGGTTGCGGCTGGAAGTGCATCTGCTGCGTAAAAACATGCTGGATAAGTTGGCGGTTATTCCGCTGTGGCGACCCCGGATTAATAAAGGGACTAAGCCGAAAAGAAAATGAATGAATGAATGAATGAATGGTCTGAGAGTCTTTCAGATGCCTTTCGACAAATTCCAAGCGAGGAATGGCTTCAGTCTGGCCACTTTACCATACAAGCCTGATTTGTGGTACACATGTGCACAGATGGTTGTCCTACTGTAAGGGTCTCCTCTCTCCACAGAAGAATGCTGGAGCTCAGACAGAGTGACCATCGCTGACTAAGGCCCTTCTCCCCCGACCACTCATCTTAGATGGCCAGCCAGCTCTAGGAAGAGTCCTGGTGGTTTCAAACCTCTTCCACTTATGGATGAGGGAGGCCACTGTGCTCATTGGAAATTTCAGAACAGCAGAATTTTTTCTGTAACCTTCCCCAGCCTTGTGCCTTGAGACAATTTTGTCTCGGAGGTCTACAGACAATTCCTTTGTCTTCATGCTTGATTTGTGCTTTGACAAGCACTGTCAACCCTGGGACCTTATATGGACAGGTGTATGCCTTTTCAAATCATCTCCAATCTACTGAATTTACCACAGGTGAACTCCAATTAAGCTGCTGAAACATTTCAAGAATGATCAGTGGAAACAGAATGTATCTTCATGAGTTCAATTTAGAGCTTCACAGCAAAGGCTGTGAATACTTATGTACATGTGATTTTTCAGCTTTTTTTCTTATTTGCAACAATTTAAAAAAATCTGTAACATAAAAAAGGTGAAAAAAATGAGGAGTTATGAATACTTTCCGGATGCACTGTACGTTCACACTGCAAGGCACTGCAATCAGATTTTTTTCTCAGATCTGATTTTTTTGCATGGCTGTTCACACTGTTGTTATAAATGTGGCCAATATCAGTTCACACCCTTGCAGTGTGAAGAGATCAAGGTCCTAAACTCACTTGCATGCTCAAAAGTACAATTACGGACAGCAACAATGTCTAATTATGCACACAATGTGTACATTGTATGAAGCAAGTTGTCAGCTTGATATGCTTATTGCCCTTTTCACAGACAACCGTGATATATTTCATGAACTGTAAAGGGTTGTCCTGCTACTACTAATGTACATTTCACAATTTGAAACCTAAAATAAGTCTTTTGTGATTGAAAACAGTGATCATTTGTTATTTATGACAAGCTCGGGGTACTTTCTGACCACCAGTGTAGTGAACTCAACAAGGGTTAATGAGCAGTCGCAGACTGGACTGTGAAGGCGGAGTTGCTTTATCTCTGTTAGCAGAGTTATTTACTTTTTTATTTTACTTTGTTATAAACAACAGACACATGCAGAAGGGGGTTTGGGTGCTTGAGCACTTGCCCTTTTTTCTCTTGGAGAGAAAGTCCCCCATTAAAAGAAAAGTGTTCCCTCCTTTGTGGATGGATCCCCTATCCCCTATCGGGAGCAGGCTTATTTCATATAAACAGGATTAGATTGGTTGATTTCAAGCAAAGGTTATTCTGTGTATTATGTACCAAATGCTGATATTTTTTTTACAGTGGTAACCTATAGGTTATATACACTTGAGAATAAAGTTAAATAGTTAAAAAAAGCTTATTTATGTGCATTTATAATTTATAATAATTAAAAATATTTATGTTCATATATATATATACACGTTTAAATATATATATATATATATATATATATATATATATATATATATATATATATATATATATATATATATATATATATATATATATATATATATATATATATATATATAAATAAAACTTAGTAAATAAAAGTAAAAAAAACGAGGTGGTTCTCCCCAAGGGGATCAAAGAGGACATTTATTGTTTTGGATTTTTAAGATACAAATGCCTTCTATTTAAAGGTACCGATTCAGCTTCTGAAAGATTATCGACATAAACAATATTTAACTTGTTTGTTTTTTTTTTATATAAAGGAATAATAATTTATGCAGTCATGCACATGTTTTGACCGCTAATATGTCAGTGATTTGATGCTTTGCAAAAGTTTCAGACACCTTTACTGATATAAAAATGCTTTTTTGATGCAAAATTAATTTCAATTCTTTACGCTGATTAAGAAACTAAAATATACCTATGCTACTATAGTAAAAAAAAATCTGCTTTAAATGTAAAACTAAATAAATTGCTGAATACGCTTGACACATGAAAGTGTAAAGCCTGTAGCCCACAACAAAAGTGGAATGTTACTGCGTATCATATTTAACAAACCGTTTACTATGAATTTCATGTAATTTTGCTCACATGGATAATTGAATATTAATCAGATGATGTCATTATGCTGCTGTGCCGTCGGCCAATCATGATTTTGAGGATTGATAGATCTGAACTTCACAACACACATAGGGATCTCAGATTAGTTCATCCAGACATTTTAATCTGATTCGCAAACTTATTTGAAGAACCAAATTAGCCAGAGATCAGTTATCAAGATTAAAAGATCCAGGATCTGTCAAATCATCTAAAGGCTGGCTCACACTGTGAGATTTTTTATAAAAGTCAGACTGAATGACAATAAAGATACGCCAAACACGGAAGAAAATGCTCCCGGAGTTTGACAATATCCACCCGCTTTCACTATCCCGCGTTCTGAAATGATTCCTCACAGCAAACGTAACAATCTGTAGTGGCAATTTTGCACACAGCGTGTCTCAATAATAAAACCAGGAAGAAAAAAAACAGTTTTTACATTTCCCTGCGGTCATTTGAATTGTCACATTAATCACGTTATCAAATTCGGAGCTCCTATTAGTTCCTGAATTGACGTTCAACGCAGCTGTTGTCACACTGCAAGAAAGTGTCTGAAATCTTCTGACACTGCCAGAACTTCATCAGAGGGAAAATCTGATCGCAACGGGCACTAAGCGGCTGTCATTGAACATGTCAAACCAGCGATCAAAGATCACCGATTTTAGCCTAGAATATCAGTAATCTTAATTTCCTGAATTTGTCTCAGATAACAAAATTGTGGCTGAAATCTCACAGTGTGAGCAGGGCTTTAGATTACATAAGTGAGGTACGAAGAACGGACCCCATGTCTACATGCCTAAATGCATATAGTTGCTGCAATGCGATTGGCTGATTATAAATTTGCATTAACGAGCAGTTGGACAGGTGTACCTAATAAAGTGGCCGGTTAGTGTATATAAATGTATTACATTTGAGAATTTTTACATTATATTCAGCTGCTTAATTACATTTTCTAGTTAGGGAACACAGAAAATATTTAGAAAATTCTGTTTTGGAGCATGTGATAAAAGTCAGCCTGAAAGACAACTGAAATATTTTTGACATTTTCTACTTTATCATCCACCGAAGAAAGAAAGTCGTACAGGTTTGGAATGGAATAAGGGTGCCGAAATGATGACAGACTGCAATAAAGACTTTGCAATAATCAAATATTCCTTAGGGATATAATGACATTCTCTCTCTGCTCTCTCTTTTGGCTGTGGAAGGAAATAATCCCTTTATGCACAGTAGAAATAAACATCCTCATTTACACTCGCTGTTGAGAACACTATTCTTCATCTTACGCTTATGTAAACATACTATATACTAAGCCATAGAAATAGCAACAATGTAGCCAGCTATCTTTGTGACTGATAAATAAAAAAGGTTGTGCAATGATGAAATAGAGGACAAGATGAACAAAAAATGTGTTTTGTCAAATCAAAAACTTCTCAATGACCATAAAATGAACTCATATAATGGTGTGCTAATGGAAAAATGCCAAACTCTTTCACTATGAGAAAATAAATAAATAAGAAATATACGTGCAGTGCTTTTCTTTAATGATGAGGAAACAAATCTGCATGAATCAGAAATGGCATGCAGGTTATTCCAGCTGATTACCGCAGTGTTCTTGTGGTAGCACAGATGGAGGAAATTAATTAAGTCATCTCGTCTGAGCAGTGTCTGAATCATATCCAGACATCTGAAATGCCAACAGATTTAACACAAGCCTCTCTTCGCTTAATACCACTTCAACACATTTTATTAAAAAGCTATCTCATTACAGCCTCCACCTAGCATTAATTCAATGTTTACCATTATTAGAAGGTACAGTGAAGTTACTCTTTTTGACCAAAAAAATAAATAATCATAGACGATTATGTCTTTTTTATACATAATCCTTAATTTGCTACCTAAAAATATTATACACTACCTGACAAACGTCTTGTTGCTTATCCAAGTTTTAGAAACAACAAATAATAAATTGACTTCTAGTTGATCATTTGGTATCAGAAGTGGCTTATTTGAAAGGCAAAGATTATGCCTATTTTGGCTAAATAAAATGTGATCATGCCTTGATTTAAATTATTTAATTAGGACAGTAAGGTCTGACTTTGCTTAGACAAAAGTCTTGTCACTTAACAGAAATAATGTACATTATAGAATATAAAGTCATGGTGTGGTGGAAAAATAATTAATATTGTGTATGAACCCCATGAGCTTGGAGCACTGCATCTATACTATCCTGCATCTATACTGCAATGACTCAAATAACTAATTAATAAAGTCATCTGGAATGGCAAAGAACGCGTTCTTGCAGGACTCCCAGAGTTCATCAAGATTCTTTGGATTCATCTTCAATGCTTTCTCCTTCATCTTACCCCAAACATGCTCAATAATGTTCATACCTGGGGACTGGACTGGCTAATCCTGGAGCACCTTGCTGAAGAATTTGCCCTCTCCTGTGGTTTGTAATAGAATGGGCAGCACAATTGTCTTGATACCTCAGGCTGTTGATGTTGCCATCCACCCCATACTGAATGCAACCCCAAACCATGATTTTTTCCAAAACTTGACTGATTTCTGTGAGAATCTTGGGTCCATGTGGGTTCCAATAGGTCTTCTGCAGTATTTGTGATGATTGAGATGCAGTTCAACAGATGATTCATCTGAAAAATCTACCTTCTTCCACTTTTCCAAATGAGAATGGATAGGCAGGCAGAGGTTAAATGGGAACAAACAACATCAGAGTAATAAATAGAGCATAATGCAGAAAACAGGTGAAAGGTACGATGTAGTCCAAGGATCACAATACGAACAGCGCAGGGTAAACTAGGGATGGCTAATGTGAAACTGACGTTTTGACACAGTGTCAAGATCCCGAAGCATAAGTGTTTCGAAACACTGCACCGAAGCATGATCCGAAACACCCAGGCCACGTTACTAAAGGTGACTTGAAACACTCAGGTCACATGACTAAAGTGTTTCGAAACACCAGGTCATGCGAATAAAGCGATTCAAAGCATCAGTCGTTTCAGAAGTGTTTCGAGAGCTGGTGAATCTGTGTTTGACTGATAGCGTCAGAATCTCATCTAGCCTAGTTGACCGTGTTGACCACAGAGTAACTGAGTTCAAAATGTTCAAATGGCCTGAGTTTGAAACCCGACTTGTACAAATACTCTGAAATTATGACATTTTATTAATGTTATTTTTTATGACCAAAACAAGACATATTTATTCACAAAGTTTCCATTCGGATGTCAGACCAATGTTAAAATGTTTTTCCAGTGCAATACATACAAAATGACCACTAGGTGTCACTGTAGAGATTATTTTCAAAACAAAAAAGCTTCGACAAATTTGCTTCGACTGTTTCATTGTTTCACGAAGCCTTGCTTTGCCCACGACTAGTGACACGTACGAGGCAGGCAGCTAACAATCACAGGGTAGATCAGTCCAAGGATCACAATACGAACAGCGCAGGGTGAACTAGGGATGGCTAATGTGAAACTGACGTTTTGACACAGTGTCAAAATCCCGAAGCGCAAGGGTTTTGAAACACTGCACCGAAGCATGATCCGAAACACCCAGGTCACGTGACTAATGTGTTTCGAAACACAAGGTCAAGTGACTAAAGCGATTCAACGTATCGGTCATTTCAGAAGTGTTTCGAGACCTTGCGAATCTGTCAGGCTGTTTCTCTATTCCAAGAACACAGAGAACAGACTTGCGTTCTTTTGGAGAGCGGTCTTTCAAGGTGTCCTCGGAAGAAAGAACTCGGGAGACCACAAGAACAGAGCATTCTTCCTGATGGTCACTTGACTTTCACACGTTTTTAATGGAAAATTATTTAAACATTACAGCATTCAACGACTTTTTACGCGTCCTCTGTTCTTGCGGTCTTGAGAATTGGAACTGAACTTTAGCAGCTGATGATGACGTTACACGAGAACACAAGACCACTGAAGAACGCATATTGAGAAACAGTCAGGGTCAGGAAAAAACATGTAGGCTCTCATGTAGGCTAGTGGACTGTGCGTGTGCACATAGTAACTTTGCTGCAATTATCATGAGACATGTACAAATACTCTGAAATTACGACTTGATGTATTTTAATAATGTTACTTTTTTGACCAAACAAGACATATTCATTCTTTAAATTTATTCTCAATTAAGTGTTTGTCCGGATGTCAGACCAATGTTAAAACAAAACACGTTATAAGAACAGAGCATTTAAAAACTAATGTCTATAGCTGCGTCACTCCAGATTCAACCTCCTTATCTCGGCAAGCTAGTCTGTAACTCTCACTGCTCCACTAAATCTCTTGAAACATAATCTCTTCAACGTGAGGTTTAATGCCTCAATTTGCTTAACTGTTTCTTTGCTGAAGCTGTTTCATAGCAATACAATTTAAAAAAATTATCACTAGGTGTCACTGTAGGGACGGGTTTCAAAACATTTTGACGCTTCGACACATTTGCTCCTACTGTTTTATTGTTCAATGAAGCCTTGCTTTGCCCACAACTAGTGACAGGTGCAAGGTAGGGATGGCTGACGTGAAACTGACGTTTCGACACAGTGTCGAGATCCCGAAGCGCAAGTGTTTCGAAACACTGTACCGAAGCATGGTCCGAAACACCCAGGTCACGTGACTGAAGTGTTTCGAACCATCTGGTCACGTGACTAAAGCGATTCAAACCATCGATTAGTTTAGAAGCGTTACGAGACTTGGAGAATCTGCATTTGACTGACAGGGTCATTCAATAGCTCTCGTTACGTATGGCCTAGTGGACTGTGCGTGTGCATGTTGTTACAGTCTTCAACTGACTTAGGGTTCGAATCCCGACTTGTACAAATACAGCAAAATCGTGATTTTATGTATTTTAATCATGTTACTGTTTATGGTGTAGTCTAGATAGGATACAGCTGCAGATACGCCATCAATTTAGCATAATTTAACAATAACTTTTTACAATAAATGAACAATAATTAATATTTTACAGTACTGTGATGGTTGGGTTTAGGGTTGTGGTAGACGTTAATAAAATACAATAAATGGGAAATTTAATGAATAATATAAATAATTCTTGTTAACTTCTGTCCACAACTGTATCTGATCTAGCAACAGCCCTGTTTTATGACCAAAACAAGCCATATTTATTCACAAAGTGTTTGTTGAAGGGTTTTTAATACTCAGAGTAATCAGTGGCAATGATCTTCACCTGTGTGTGTGTATTATTCCAGATTGTTCAGAGCTGTAGTGGGTGTGATTAGTGCAAAGCATCATGGTAGTTGTAGTTCATGTGATGGCAGATGTGTAGTTCTCCAGCGATCTGCAGCGGCTAGATCGCTGGTGATCTTGACAATCATAAACAGCCCAATCTTTAAAAGAATTGTTCTAAATGGAGCTAATGCTGTTGGTTGACCATCAGTTAATCACCATTGACTTGTTCCAAACTAGATTGACGTATGTTTGTTTTTTATCTGTCGAACACAAAAGAAGATATTTTGAAGAATGTTGGAAACCTAAAACTATTGACTTCCATAGTATTTTTTTCTACTATGAAAGTCAATGATTACAGGTTTTCAGCTTTCTTCAAAATATCTTCTTTTGTGTTTGACAGATAAAAAGTTTTAGGTCAAAATAAAATAAAATAAAATAAATAAAATAAAATAAAATAAAATAAAATAAAATAAAATAAAATAAAATAAAATAAAATAAAATAAAATAAAATAAAATAAAATAAAATAAAATAAAATAAAAAGGTGACACGGGGGCTCAGTGGTTAGCACTGTCGCCTCACAGCAAGAAGTAAATAAAAAGAATAATGTGAATCCACTGGCTTCAGTCTGTATTTGTTCATTCTGTGAAATGTTTTATTAATCTGATGGTATACAATGCTGAGCCAATCCTTTCATTATGCAACCCTGCAGAAAACTGTAGAATTTGACGTGCGAGCTGACAGCTATTCAAAATCAAGCTTTTTTCTCTCTCAATTTTGAGTTGACACAACACTGGAGCTGTCAATCTACTGTTAGATAATTGAATCTGCTCAACCCACTGAGGCTTTGGACAGGAAGTGAAAGCAGAGAAATAAATACAAAAACAAAACAAAAAAACAACACGATACACACTAAGAAATGTCTGTGATTTCAATGGTAAAAACTAAAAATCCATGACTTGGTTAATTGCAAGTTTCCCTAATACACTGAAAAATTATGGTTTGATACTTGTTCTACTGTAACTACTTACTTAAAATAAGCTAGATCAACACAATTCCTGTTTTTAACTTTTGGTGTCAACTTAATACATTTTTGTTCAACCCACTTAATTTTGTAAAAATAATTAGGTTAACTTTTAATCGATTTGTGTTAGGGACGGGCACCATTATGAAGTGATATGAAGTGCCTCAGTAACTGCTTTGAGATACAGATTTACAGTTGCAGTTTACTTTACACTCACTGGCCACTTTATTAGGTACAGCTGTCCAACAGCTCGTTAATGGAAATTTCTAATCAGCCAATCACATGGCAGCAACTCGATGCATTTAGGCATGTAGACATGGTCAGGACGATCTCAAACCGAGCATCAGAATGGGGAAGAATGGTGATTTAAGTGACTTTGAACATGGCTGTTGGTGCCAGACAGGCTGGTGTATTTCAGAAGCTGCTGATCTACTGGGATGTTCATGCACAACCATTTCTAGGGTTTACAGAGAATGGTCCGAAAAAGAGAAAACATCCAGTGAGCGGCAGTTCTGTGGGAGCAAATGCCTTGTTGATGGCCAGACTGGATCGAGCTGATAGAAAGGCAACAGTAACTCTAATAACCACTCGTTACAACAGAGGTATGCAGAAAAGCATCTCTGAATGCACAACACGTCAAACCTTAAGGCAGATGGGCTACAGCAGCAGAAGAGCACACCGGGTGCCACTCCTGTCAGCTAAGAACAGGAAACCTAGGCTACAGATTGCTAAGGCTAAGAGGCTAAGATTGGAAAATGTTGCCTCGTCTGATGACTCTCGATTTCTGCTGCAAATCATCTCAGACTGGTTTCTTGAACATGACAATGAGTTCACTGTACTCAAATGGCCTACACATTCACCAGATCTCAATCCAATAGAGCACCTTTGGGATGTAGTGGAACGGGAAATTTGCATCATGGATGTGAAGCCGACGAATCTGCAGCAACGGCATGATGCTATCATGTCAATATGGATCAAAATCTCTGAGGAATATTTCCAGTACATTGTTGAATCTATGCCATGAAGGGTTAAGGCAGTCCTGAAGGCAAAAGGGGTTCAACCCGGTACTAGTAAGGTGTACCTAATAAAGTGGCCGGTGAGTGTATATGTAAGTGTATTTATTAAGAGTGGTAATCCCAGAGTAAAGACACGATTCTCTATGTACAACCGCTTGTACAAAGCTTGTGAAAGCAATGTAGTTTAATTCGAAAACAATCTGACACATATGCGCAAAAAACACCCCACCGCCCACGCACCGCTCCCGCTTGATGCTGACGCGACGCTCCGGCTCCCGGTGTGAATCCAGGTTATTTACATGCACGCTGAGAACGGGCTGCTCACATGCTGATCATGCATTGTGAAACCGGCAAAACAACATTAAATGCAGAGGTGTCAGCTTGCAGTGAGTTTTGCAGGTTGGCAAAACTAACATTTAAATAATAGGATGATGGTCTTGTTGTTTGAGGGGAGCCCGTGCCCTAGTAGACCTTTATGTCTAGCAACATCCCTGGTATTGGCATTTTTTACAGTGAATATATGATGAATAACTGTAAATTCACTTTCACAGAGTTTCCTGCATGACACTTCACTTTTTATGCTTTTTTTGTTGACTGCACAATGGTTATTTAATTATTTTTTATTTCTTTTATGAATTAACTACAGTTTTATCAATCAATCAACTTTTATTTATATAGCACTTTACTACAACCAACATTGACCAAAGTGCTTTACACAAGTAAAAGCAAATTATACAACACAACAGACAATGCAGACAATGCAAAACAGTACAAAAAATATCAATAAAATACAACAAATGTTAAAACATAACGAAGTGTCAGTGATTTGCATTAAAAGCCAATTTAAACAAGTGGGTCTTAAGCTTGGCTTTAAAAAGTGGCAGGTCAGTGATTGTACGAAGCTCAGTAGGGTATTAAGGGGAGTAAAGGACCTGCCACTGCAAAAGAGCGGTCACCCCACTGCTTGTATCTTGACCGAGGGACTTCAAGCAGAAGTTGGTCAGCAGATCGCAAAGCTCTGCTGGGTTTCTGAATGTACAAAATTTCACATAAATAAGTGAGAGAAAGGCCATTGACGGCATTAAAAACAAACATCAAAAGTTTAAAAATCGATTCTAAACTTAACAGGGAGCCAGTGGAGGGAGTAGAGGATTGGTGTAATGTGTTCACTTTTCCAACTGCTAGTTAACATGCGAGCAGCAGCATTTTGCACAAGCTGCAAACGATGAAGACATGACTGGTTAACTCCAACAAGTGTATCACAGTAGTCCAAACGCGAACTCACAAAAGCATGGATGGCTTTCTCAAGATCAGCCTTTCTCAGGAAGGGCTTGACTTTAGAGAGAAGGTGAAGCTGAAAAAAGCTTACTTTTATCACAGAATCAATCTGCTTATCAAATTTTAGACTACTGTCTAGTCTCACACCCTAGTTTTTAACCACATGGCTGAAGTGAGGAAACTGAGCCAGTTTTATGTTACATAAATGTTATGTACAGGCCCGTAGCCAGGGGTAGTTCGAAAGACCCACCCACCTTCTGACAAAGTCCAGAATTTGGCCCCTATATGAGCTCATTTGTCCCATTTTTGACAGTATGCCATCATAAATTGTGAAAATAACCAATAGAAGAAGTCTTTAAGAAGAATAATCAATAAAAGAAGGCTTTTATTATTTAAATGGACAAGTTCTGACTGAGGAAATGAGCTGGACAGTTTGTTATTTGCCTATAAAGTTTTAATTTTTGTTTGTTTGTTTGTTTGTTTGATTGTTTTTATGATGGATGAAAATAAAATAGCATTTAAAAAATAAGTTTTTCATATACGTTTTGAATTCTAATCATTACATTATATATAAAACTGTAATAACTTACAGTTTAAATGCACATTTGTACATAAACATAAATTTTTTGTAGACAAAAATCAGTATGATAAGCACTTTGACAAGAATGTAGGAAGTACTTTTGTTGCATCAAAAAGTGTGGTATTGATATCCATCCAACAAGCTAATTTCGCACAAATTAGTCCTTAAAATGTCAAATAGGTCCACGTTTTGAGAAAAAAAGAACCACCCATTTTAATAGGCTGGCCGCAGGCCTGATGTAACATACATTTTTTAAATTTGATGTTACATTTCATGTTACAAGATCTTTAGGATCATACAAACTAGAAATTCCAAGAGTTCATTCAAAGCAGGGCGAATCAACCTTCAGCTATTATGCTCCCCGCTGCTGGAATCAGCTTCCAGAAATAATCAGATGTGCTCCAACATTAGGCACATTCAAATCAAGACTGAAAACACATCTGTTTAGCTGTGCCTTTACTGAATGAGCACTGTGCTACGTCCGACAGATCGCACTATTATCTGTTTCTTTTCTTTTTTTATTCTTTTTAACACATTTTAATTTGTTTTTAATAACTGCTTTTATTATCTTAGACTTGACTCTTTTATTCCTGTTTATGTAAAGCACTTTGAATTGCCACTGTGTATGTAATGTGCTATATAAACAAACTTGCCTAGCCTTAAATCTAATGTTGATAATGTCTGTTGCATGACTTTACTTTTGTGTTTGTTACCATGATGGTGTTAATTAGTTGTGTGAATGACACTTAGCGCTTTTTATTTATTATATTCTATATATTAATTCGTTTCTCTACTTGTGGAAAAAAGTTTGTGATGAGATTTGGTTCATCATATCACTTTTTAAGCCACACATTCTTATGGTTTTGCTATTGCCTGTGTAACAAAGCTATGCTGTGTAGATGTTAGTACTTCAAAACACTGGTGTATGACTCTAAATTAAACAAATTACAAAAATTACAAAATTCCTTTAATGACCATCCTTTTATACCCTATTTTTAATTGTAAAAATCCAGCAACCACAGCTTTTGTTGTTTTTTGGTCACACTTTATTTTGATGGTCCATTTATTGAATTTAAAGGGCATCTATGGTAAAAAAATCTACTTTTCAAGCTGTTTGGACAGACATATGTGCATGTATGGTGTATAGACTGTCATATTTGGGTGATATAAGCACACCCAGTGCTTTTTTTTTCAATTTAACAACATAAAAAACGGTGGACCAATTGGAGCGGTTTTCAGATCAACCGCAACTTTACGTAGGAGTGCGGTCCCCCCGCCCACCAATATTGATTGACAGGCGCATCATCATATCCTCAGTTTGTTGATTCACGTCCGCCATTTTCAGCGTGAGTCGAAGCGATATCACTAAAGGAACACCCTAGCTCTATTTGTAGATGCAAGGCTCATTGGGCTCAACACAAGATCAATATTCTCCACATTATCGCTCTAATCGGAATTATTGGTTGTATCTTTAGGTAGGTTTGCAAACATGTGTACTTCTCATTGAGTCTACCTTATACTTCAGCCGTTTCCATTTCTCGCGATCCCAGAAGCTCCCTGTGATCTTAACTAGGTGCTGCTACACCTGACGCTGTGCCATGCATTTTAGAATTCTAAACATCGGTTTCTATCAGGGTACACACAATGGAGCGACGATTCGGGACACTTCATGTTTCTGCCGCGCCACAGAGAGTGTCTGGTGTGCCGTGTCGCGGCTTCGAGCAACGCATCCCGTGCTTCAGTCAAAGTTAATTCCAGTGTGCGTGGTTATTAGTCTTGGTGTACAAGCTCGGTACTTGAAACTAGCACACAGTCAGCTGTAAAACTATACAAAGACACAAATGATTTGTGCTCTCTGCTTGGTCTGTGTCCGAGTCGTATATGTACGACTGATTGTTGATCCTCTCACTCCTGCTCCTTCTCTCAGTCTGCCTGTCTCTGTTGCCAACGCAAAGCGGGTGAGCTCATGGCTCCGCCCCCTTGTTACATTGGGCGGGAAGCCGATACTAATCTACATGTGAAGCAACACACCCCTAAATCAGCGAACTGTGGACACACCCCCAACATGACACTTTTTAACACATTATAATAAAAAAATCTGAATTGTGTTTTAAACTGAACCTAAACTGGCACACTCAGAAGAACCATAATATTAATATTAAATCATAAAAAAGAGGTAAACTATGTGTCCTTTAAGTTACTTTGCAACTATTTCTCATTAGAAATAAGATTATAAGTAGACTGCTAGGTTGGGGTTAGGGTTAGTGTAAGTTTCTTATAGTCAGTTAAATATCTGTTGAAGGAGCATGTTAACAGATATTAATCAGACAGTCTACTAATACTCAAATGGACCATCAAAATAAAGTGTTACCAATTTTTTTCTTTTTTTTTTTTTAATTTAGTGCAATTCTAGCTGATTTTTCCTCCAGTGGGCTTTCCAATGTCAGTATAAATATGAATAGAAATGTTTGTGTGTCATCTCCACTAGCAAATGCTTCCTTTCAGAGTGAAGTGGCTCAATGCAGACCGAATGCTGTGAATGAGAAACATGCTTCTGTGGCTTTATCACACACCTGTATCCCCAAACATCTGCTCATGCTTGCACATCACCTGAAATGTGAAAAAAGCATGAAGTTTTCATGATTTGCTGTCATGTTTTTCATTATTTATAAGACTAAGTGCCAGATTTACAAACAGCTTGCACCAGCAAAAAACAGTAATCTCAGTATTTACTAAATAGGTGCAGAGAAGAATAGAGCTGAGATAGTGTAGAATTTGAATATGCATTTGTTTGAGTTTTCTGGTCATATTCAAATTTTATGGGAGGGGATTATGTAAATGAATCACAAACACATGGACAGAACACATATTCTAAACCAGGGGTGTCCAAACTCGGTCCTGGAGAGCCGGTGTCCTGCAGATTTTAGCTCCAACTTGACTCAACACACCTGCAAGGATGTTTCTAAAAAACCTAGTAAGGGCTGTTTCTCAATATGCGTTCTTCAGCGGTCTTGCACCCTCGTGTTCTTGTGCAACGTCATCATCAGCTGCCAAAGTTCAGTTCCAATACAGAAGACCGCAAGAACAGAGGACGCGTGAAACTTGATATCGAGGATGCATCGATGCAGACTTGAGCACCGAACTCGCTCTAGAAGTCCCAGAAGTCATAGCGACTGGAGGTGGGAGATGCAGCATTTTATTTAGATTTATTATTAAAATTCAGAGATATAACTTATTTACCTCAGGAGTTTCCCTAAATGAAACGGTGAAAGTAAACATGACCATGGACATCTTAATAAAGGAATAAACACATTAAGGGTGTTTATTTGCTGAAATTCGTTTTATAACCTGTTTTATTATATTATGTAACGTATATTTTTAATGTTTTTATGCAGAGTATATATTTTGAAAAGGGGAAAAACAATAAATCATTGTATGAATGCTGTAATGTTTAAATAATTTTACATTTAAAACATGTGAAGGTCATGTGACCATCAGGAAGAACACAGCATCTCATTTCTCACAGGATGCGTTCTCTGTTCTCGTGGTCTCCTGAGTTCGTTTTTCCGAGGACACCTGGCAAGACCGGTCTCCACAAGAACGCAAGTCCGTTCTCTGCATTCTTGGAATTGAGAAACAGCCAAAAGCTTTATTAGCTAGCACAGGTGTATCCGATTGGGGTTGGAACTAAACTTTGCAGGATACCGGCCCTCTAGGACCTAGTTTGCACACCCATGGTCTAAACATATTATTCACTAAATATGTAATCTTTAATTTGCTTCAGGAATTAATAAGAGGATATAAAGGAGGAAAGTCCTTACCCCCAGGTGGAGGGTTTCAATATCTTGGAGTTTTGTGAGGGAAGGGTGGAACGTGAGATTGACAGGCGGATTGGTGCAGCGGCAACAGTAATGCGGTCGATGTACCAGTCGTTGTGGTAAAGAAGGAGCTGAGCCGAAAGGCAAAGCTCTCGATTTATCAGTCAATCTACATTCCTACTGTGGTCATGAGCTTTGGGTCATGACCGAAAGGACAATATCTTGGATACAAGTGGCTGAAATGAGTTTCCTTTCCAGGGTGGCAGGGCGCACTCTTAGAGACCCTCCGGGAGGAGCTCGGAGTAGAGCAGCTGCTCCTCCACATCGAGAGAAGTCAGCTGAGGTGGCTCAGGCGTCTGTTTCAGATGCCTCCTGGATGGCCTAGGGGAGTGTTCCAGGCATGTCCCACTGGGAGGAGGCCCTGGGGAAGACCCATGACACACTGGAGGGACTATGTCTCTCGGCTGGCCTAGGAATACCTCAGGATCCCCCCGAACGAGTGCCTGGGAAGAGGGAAGTCTGGGGTTCTCTACTGAGACTGCTGCCCCCATGACCTGGCCCCGGACATTCATTCATTTATTCATTTTGTTCTCAGCCTAGTCCCTTAATTAATCTGGGGTCGCTATAGCGAAATGAACCGTCAACTTATCCAGCATATGTAGAAGATAAATAAATAAAAAATAAATGAATGGGAAAAATAAATTAATGAATGAATGAATAAACTTGGAAAAAATAACTAGGGTGAGTCGTGTAATACCAGCGTAATCTTAATTCGCTCAGACAGCGTGTGATCTGTTCTCCTTGCACCTGAACTGTCAAAAACACAAACAGGTGTTAAAATGTACATCTTGTAGACTATCTTGCATAAATACAGTCAGATATGACTTACTATAAGTAAACATAATTGTGTGAGCTGAGCAAATATGTGCTGTTCAAGGGTGCGTTTCCTAAACAACGACACAACTGAACAATCATAGTACGATGCATCATTCATTCATTTTCTTTTCTTAGTCCCTTTATTAATCTGGGGTCACTAAAGCCGAATGAACCAGCAACCTATCTAGCATATGTTTTACACAGCGGATGCCCTTCCAGCTGCAACCCATTACTGGGAAACATCCATACACACTTATTCACACACATACACTACGGACAATTTAGCCTTCCCAATTCACCTGTGGGTGAAACCGGAGCATCCAGAGGAAATCCATGCGAACATGGGGAGAACATGCAGAAACGCCAACTGACCCAGCCGAGGCTCGACAATTGGTCACCTACAGTATAGCTTTTGTCATGAGCCACGGCTCTGATCAAAATGACATATTTGTTTTTTAAAGTGCACTACGAAGGGAGCGCAATTATCAATATGAAGAACGCTAAAACATGAACTGTAAAAAACACTTTGAAGGCAAATTACGCCTAAGAGAGATGACTTTAATGTTGTTTTTAAACCATTCCAAGTTTAAATGCTGGAACATTCAAAAGGAATAGGGCATAGGGAGATAACTGGGAACAGAACAACACAGCCAGGAACTATGCTCCTAACTACAGCTCTAGTGATGCAGTTGCAAGCGCACAAGCTTGTGATGCAGTTTGCGAATGTTTGCTGAAATAATGTATTTGGGAAACGCCAAATCAACAAACTATGTTTGTAACGACGGAAATTGCAACCATAGTTGGTTAACGATGGTTTTCAGAAACGCACCACAGTCGAGTACTTTCACCTGCATGTAAACGATAAATATGTTGTCATCATTTGTTCACTTTAAGTCTATTTTGAATATGTCTATTATGAATATGTCTATTATTTGGACAATCAATCAATCATTGATCAATCAATCGATCAATTGGCCTGAAAAAATAAAACAATACTTTTCCTCAAAATAGGTACCATAGTTACCATACGAAAAAAAAGGGAGTAGGTTAACACTGACATCATGAATTCACGGTCCCTAAAAAAGGCGCAGTTGAGCTTTGCATAATATTAAAGTTCTTTGATTTTGAATAATATTTATTCATGAATTTAATAGTCATTATGGGCGGTGAGGTGGCGCAGTGGGGAGCGATGTTGCCTCACAGTAAGAAGGTCACTGGTTCGAGCCTCTGCTGGGTCAGTTGGTGCATTTCTGTGCGGAGTTTGCATGTTCCCCCTATGTTGCCGTGGGTTCCCTCCAGGTGCACATTTCAAAGACGTGCTATAGGTGAATTGGGTAAGCTAAATTAGTGTATCTGTCTAAATGAGAGTGTGTTGGTGTTTCCCAGTGATGGGTTGCAGCTGGACAGGAATCCGCTGCATAAAACATTTGCTGGATAAGTTGGTGGTTCATTTCGCTGTGATCACCCCAGATTAATAAAGGGACTAGGCCAAAAAGTAAATGGATGGATGAATGAATGAATAATAGTCATTATGAGAACAACAATAAAAAATTTACCTCAGATTTAAAGCTTCTAAACTTCAAATTTGTCATTTTGTAGCCAAAGATTTGTCATGTTTTTGTTCATTAAGAGGTACAGAACGGTGACTGCATTTGACTTAAGAGACTGCCAGCTGACAAGCAGGAAAGGATGTGGTGGAGAAAAGGAAAGGAAATGGTGCAGAAAAATTTGTACCATAACAACAGGCAACAAAATTCCAATGACTTGATATCATTATAAAATATCATTAGGCCACAACTAACCCAAATATGTTGTGTTTTTTTCTACATTATTTCACAAAGAGGCTTGATAAACGGTGTTCAATTTGTTTACATGACATCCCAGTTTTTATTCTTTATTTATATGTAAACACCTTTTAATAACACACCCCTATTGCCTTTGTTTAGTAAATGAAGAGACATTCAGCTTGTTAGATAAGTGGCTCCATTGGGATCCTGACACTAAATGCCCTTAATTTCTGGCTTGTTCTAGATCAACCTGTTTGTCTGTATGAATCACTCTGAGTGATAAAGATGATGCTGACAGCACTGGGATTAGGTGGTGGAATACACATCTGGTCACAGTCTAATGCTCAGGGTTTATGCTGCTTGACTTTTCATAAATTAATTTTGAAATGTGTAGAGGTATGTTATAGAGTCATTTACCTTTTAATCACAAAGCTGTCAAAATTATATTAATATGCAAGAGAAATGCATGTGATCCACATGATGCATGTCATTATCTACACCATTCTCTCAAATAACGCTTGTTTATTGAGCACATTTATAATCCGTGTATTGTTTATAAAGGATAATGAATGGCTTCATGCACTGTTACTCTGTTCATATGTGACATCAAAACAATAATACAGTATGTACATGGGCTCTGATCAGGATTTTTGCAGCCGATACCAAGTGTCAATTCCTTGTCATGGAGATTAACCAATACCAAGTACTGATACTGATGCTTTAAGCCTTATGTATAAGGCATATTCCCTCTAAGTATGAAACTTAAGTGGAGATCTCTCCTTACCTAAGAGAATAAATTAAAGATGTTGAATATAATTCCTTAAACATGTATGGTTATCTTGTAACCATTTAGGGTGGACATGTAATGGTCAGGGCTGCACGGTGGCACAGGGGGTAGCACGTTTGCCTCACAGCAAGAAGGTTGCAGGTTGCAAGAGCAACTGTTATTTGAGATGTTAGCTTGTTGTGAAATGCCACTGCGTTTAGAGGTAGCAGTTAAATGTCTGAGGTGTAGCTCTGTCCAGTATCTATCATTTAAAACCTTTTGGACATTTTGTGCATTACAATGGACATCACATATTAGTTCATGCTTCTTTTTTGCTTCTGGAGCATTTCATTTCAATTTAGTGCCATTTATTTTTATTTCGACAGTGCTTTTTTTACAAAGAAAATTCTCAAAACAGCTTTATACAAATGAAGAAAAGGGAGTAAAAGCAATAATATTTCAAACTGTGGATCATTCCAGAAATTCAGGCAGGAGGTAGAGTAGTGTGGAATACTGGTCTTGTTCTAGGGAACTGAAACAGCTTCAGTTCAGTTTGGTATTTATTAGTGCTATCAATCGATTAAAAAAATAAGTAATTAATCACACTTTTTTTTAGCAATTAATCACGATTAATTGTATTTAAAAGACTGAAACTTATAATTTGGGCTCTTCAAAACGTAAAATGAATGTAAACGCAAGACAAAAAACTATTTTAAATTCAAAATGTGATTGTTTATCAGAATTTTAGTTTAATTTGTAACACAGGTTTCTTCATGTAAACAACATACCTGCAATAAACCCTCAAGATCCTCAAACTGTTAGCTTGACAGCCATATTTATTACAGAAATAAAAACACAGGCATATTAATGAAATTTGAATTTCAAAACAACCAATGCCAATAAAGAAAAAATTATTTCCATGTTGGATTCTAAGTGGACTGCAGAAAAATGCCAAAATACAGGCGTTGCAAATATGGAAATTGGAAAATTATAATAATAAAGTAATCAATACAAACAACTGCAATCATTGAAAAGGTGTATTGCTGAAAGTTTTTTAACATTAATTATAATCCTGCTGAAAAATCCAGCTTAAACCGGCCTAGGCTGGTTGGCTGGTTTTAGCTGGTTGACCAGCCTGGTTTTAGAGGGGTTTTGGCCATTTCCAGGCTGGTTTCCAGTCATTTCCAGCCTTGTCTTTGCTGGTCAGGCTGAAAAATGACCAGGTAAATCCAGCTAAAACCAGCCAAAACCCCTCTAAACCCAGGATTGTCGACCAGCTAATACCAGCCAACCAGCCTAGGCTTGTTTAAGCTGTTTTTTTAGTAGGGAAAGTAGAATTTCGTTTAGTCCTCCTTTATATTCAGCCAGTTAAGACAGTCCAGTCTGTTGACATTATCAGGGGACAATGTGGCCGTTTTCTTTTGAATGATGTGACCTGAGAGTGAGAACAGTCTCTCATAAGCAGAATCACCGAATCACATTAATTCCAGTGCCTAATTTTGGTGCCACTGGTGCTACGACAAGGACGTAAGAAGAATCAAGGAGTACATCAAAGGCACCCACAGGTACGCGTTGTGTCACACCTAAGACTAATTCTTACAGGGACTTTGGTCGCACCATCTCTAAACATTTAATTGTAAACAACTTTGAGGGATACACCAACGACGATGTTGGTGCGCGCGACTCTCTTCAGATTCATCAACACGTACGAACGCGTACATCAAATTTGCTTAAACTAAGTGTTCTAAAGTATGGCTATATTTTACAAGCAAGGATTCTGACACCGCAACCTGAAGCAGATGCTTTACAAAAGTTGCGTTTAAGGGAGGAAACACGTCAAACTTAATGAAACATTCGAGGGCGCATGGAATCATAGCCGAGGAATGTGCTGCATGTCTTTGGCAGCGTGCGACATCCACTGCCCTTTTCAGAGTACATTTACATGGACACCAATACTCTGATTTTAATATGATTAAGATAATACTCTCATTAAGAGTCTACAATGTAAACAGCGATTTTTGATTACCTAAAGGACCACCGAGTCACGAAATTTGGAGGTTTTTCTTTCCTGTGGTATGTGGTATCAAATTCCATTAAAACAAAAAAATAAAAAAATGAAACAAACGAAATTAGATGAAACTCTGGAGGAAATGCTAGATAGCGTGGTAATGCTACATTAAGTATTATATACTGAAACTTTCCATCTAAAAGTCCTTCCTTGGTCTTATCCATATTTCTTTGCATGTTGAACACACGTCGGCCACAACAGGAAATACAGCAACTGTGTAATTGCGTTAATTAGTTTTTTTAACGTGTTAAATATTTCAAATTAATAATTAAAAATGTCTTTACATTACAACGTAAGTGGGTTTATTATGGGCATTGGGCACTAATAATGTAGAATCTAAAAAACAAACAAACCACCGACCCCCCTCCCCCACAAAATTAAAGACAAGTTGTGCTGTATATATTTATGTCAAGTTGTCATAGCAAAGACATCTCAAGCAATGTCAACCTTGTATTTAAAATGACATATCTGAGCAAATTACACTTGAAGTCCTTGTGAAACTTTTAGATGTTAGGATCAGAATCATAATCTATAAGTTAATGTGCTCCAAAACAATAATAAAATTAGCTATTAGACGATATAAACACCCAAAGCCCTCAGTTTTTCAAAAATCAATCAATGATTTTTTTTCATGTCACCTCATACTTCAGTTTCTCGTCAAATCTTCCAACCAATCAAATGCTCTCTATTATCTGACATGTCCCGCCCCTTCATAACGCTTCCCATTTGCTTTTCATTTGATGCATTTGAGCTCAACCACTGGAAGAGCTGTGATGAAAATGAAACACTATTGGCTGTTTTTTTAAAGGGGAGGAGCTATTCTATGTCACACCCTCTCTTTTTGTTTCAGTTGAAATGATGTTGAACACAGAACAAAAATGCACATTTCAAAGCACTTTACAGGACCTCATGAACAAGTGTTACTTTTCTTTTTAGAAGGCAGCCCTCAAATTCTTCCAGCACATCATTTTATTAAAGAGTTCTACCCAAGTGTACGTCTACTTTAAAGTTTGTAACAATAAATATTCAAACATATTCCTTACTGTGACGATGAGGCCTTTTTCTTGGAAGTACTTAACCAGGGGAATGGCATTCTGTTTGAAATTAGTCAAGCGTCGATCGATAGCTTTAGGGTTGTCATCCGGGCGACCCTGCTGTTCTGCGCGCTTCTCCAGGCGCTCCTTTAGACGCTGATTAGAACAAGCCAGAAACACCACCAAGTCTGGAGTACAGACCTACGGAAACAGAACAAAGGAAGTGAGGGTTGTAATGTCTCAATTCAAGTTGATACTGATGGGTAAGATCAAAAAGACTGCAGTGATCTTTGAATATATAGATATTAAGAGAAACTTTGAGCCTAATAAAATGTTATTTAAAAAGGCCTGCATTTAATATGGGTTTTGCCTCTTCATATTTAAATGAATAAGAAAATAAAATAAGCATATACAGTATAAAGTGTCTAAAAAAGGTCATATAATGTTTTGGGTAACACTTTCTATGAAGTCTGCTTGTTTAAATGTATTCGTAAAGCATGTATAATCCCTAAAAAAACATCCTTATAACACAATATTTAAAACACATCATGGTATTTTTATGGCTGATATAATACACGTTTTTTTAACCCTCCTGCCGTGTTCACATTCCACCCCTTCATTTAGTGTTTCCAGTCAAAATTGGTTTTAAATTGGTCAAAATTGGTTTCCCGTCAACAGTCTGTTTTTAACTGCTGTTAACCTCTTAAGGACCAAGCTGTTTTGTTACATTAATTTTTTTAATTTCTCTTTGCTATTTGGGCTTATTGGAACCTATTTAGAATAAAAACTAAGTATCACCTTTTGATATGATGTACTTTTAGAGAAAAATGATGTCCATATATGTGGACTCGTGGTCCGAATTTCCATAAAACACTTTCTCCTCACTGTTTTTTAATGCATTAATAACATATACATATTTTTTTGAACATGTTTTGACTATCAGAGAGTAAAAACAACATTTTTTTGCCCATTTTCTACAGTTAAAAATAGTGTTTGGGACATTTCATATGCTGCAAAACAGTTACAGGATGACACTGTATGTCTGTAACAAAATATAAAACTTTTAAAGTATTTTAAATTAAGAGCTAAAACGAGCTGTTCACGTATGTGGCCACTAATGCAGCTGCCAGAGTTCTTACCAGGTCTAGAAAATATAACCATATCACCCCAATTTTATCCTCCTTACACTGACTGCCTGTTAAGTTTTGTATTGAATTTAAAATATTGCTACTTACATATAAAGCTTTAAATAATCTAGCTCCTGTTTATCTAACCAACCTTCTGTCTGGCTACAATCCAACCCGTTCTTTAGGATCTCAAAACTCAGGGCTTCTGATAGTACCTAGAACAGCAAAGTCAAGTAAAGGAGGTCGAGCCTTCTCATTTATGGCTCCTAAACTCTGGAATAGCCTTCTTGATAATGTCAGAGGCTTACACACACTCTCGCAGTTCAAAACTAGATTAAAGACCTATCTTTTTAGTAAAGCATGCACTCAGCGCATAACTTAGCGGTATGATACACGAATGTGCTCCACGCAGGTTTTTACATCTTGTTTATTTACACTATGAACAGCAGCTACGCTAATTATTCTCTTTATTCTCCATTATTCACATTTGATCAATTTACAAAAAACTAATTTGATTAAAAACTATTTTGTTGTGAATATGTCATCATAACTTACTGGAGGTGATGTTTCAGATTTTTTTTTGTGGAACTGACATAATTTGATCCTTTGTTTTTATTGACGTTTACATTTGCATTCAGAAACTACTCAACCAATCTAAACGTCAGTCTGTTAGAAATCGCTCTACCGAAAAACACTGCATGTCATGTGACTTAACCAAAGCACATCATTGGCTTTACTTAGGCCTTCTCTTTCCAACAACAACAAAAAAAAAAAATTATGTTTGTCTTAAAGAAACACTGGCAGGGAAATGAACATAAGTATCATGTTGCCATAAAGGTTAATGTACAATTCTCGCTATTAACCAACCATTAACAAGACATCAACTACCTCAATAAAGTACTAATTATGTTGCTTATTAATAGTTAGTTGGGATAGTAGATGGGTTTAGTATTGGGTAAGATTAGAGGATTTAAGCACTAATAAACAGACACTATCTTTATTAGTAGGTAATAACTAGTCCCACACGAAATCTGCGTGCGCATTTAGCCCATCATTGAATTTTATTTACTTGTGCAAATATGTGTAAATTGATATTTATTCAGTTTTTAAATTAATTTAATTAATAATATTTTTGACTAATATGAAAACGGTCATATGATTTATTTACAATACAGTTCTTAAAGTAATATTATATTATATAAGATATGAGAGACTTGCTTTGTTCACCTAATAAGTAAATGGATTTGAATTGTAAACATTAAATAAAAGTTAAAAGGGTATTATTTTTAATTTCATAAAAGTTTTTAGTTAGGATACTTCCACATAAATATGCAGATTTTTTGGACAAAATTCTGTGAAATAGCAAAAAATGTCTGGTCCTATAGTAATAAGCCAGTATTTAATAGTCTGAATTGGTACACAACCGAAGTGTTACCCTTTTGTCATTTGCAGCAGATAAAGGCCACTTATATATTAATAAGGAACACGTTCCAACTGGCAGCACTCCTAATACTGCGTATTAATAGTTAGTAATGTAGTTGTATTGGTTAAATTATGGGATAGATTATGAGAGTATTTAGAATATGCAGATTAAGTCATGAATATGTACAAATAAACAGCCAATATGCAATAAACAGCAACCTTTTAGCTAAATGTGAGACTTGGTGCCCATAATAAAAAGAGTTACTATGTTATTAACACATTATAAAGCTTTTAATAGGTTTCAAAGATAATGCAACTTTGTTTTTGTCACTGTAAGTAATAAAAGACTGTGAGATATGATATAGTACTGTTCATATTTTAAGGAAACAATGCAGAGATACAAAACTATTCATTGGATGCCCTTCCAGCTGCAACCCAGTACTGGGAAACTACACACACACACACATGCACGCACGCACGCACGCACGCACACACACACACACACACTATTGTCAATTTAGTTTATTCAATTCACCTATAGCGCATGTCTTTGAACTGGTGGGGGAAACCAGAGCACCCAGTGCAAACCCACGCCAACATGGGGAGAACATGCAGACTCCACACAGAAATGTCACGATCACCAGCAATCTAACCAATCTAACAGAGATCGCTGGAAAACACTCATATAGGACTACAAATCTGCTGGTAAATGGACTAAAAGAAGGCAGGCAGCATACAGGAATGATCAAACAAAACAAGAAAAGGTTCAAAACACGGAAGGCAAGACAGGGAAGGCGCGTTGTAATGTCACTAAACAGATAACAAGACTCCACCATGAGTGACTCAACGTGAGCTGAATATATTTGTGTGTAATCAGTACTTGAGCAGCATCAGCTGTGTATGCAATCAGTCAGGATCAGGAACCGGTTGTGTGTGTGTGTGGTACATGACTGAGTTGTAGTCCTTGAAATGGTGGATTTGTAGTCCGTTAACACTTGTGAGTGTTTTCCAGCGATCTATGGAATTTTAGATCACTGGTGATCGTGACAAGAAATGCCAACTGACCCAGCCGGGGCTCAAACAAGCGACCTTCTTGTTATGAGGTGATCGTGCTGCCCACTGCACCACTGTGATGCCTATTATATATGACGACACATTATAAAATTGTTTATAATGCATTATGGTTTATAATATTTTTAAGATTATATAATTGTCACGGATTGGCCAGGCTCTTCCACCAGCATCACTCAACGATCACCGTCACCTGAGTATTAACCACACACAGCTGCACCCAATCACTCAGACTCACTACATAAGCACACACCTCACTTCACTCAGTGTCCGGTCTCGTTCCTACGAAGCGGACTCTGAGTGAAAACCTCCTGGTAATCACTCACCCTCGATATCAGCAAACTATACTTACCTTCTCTCTGTTTCTCCTAGTCTGTCCAGTGTTCCCGGTATCCTGTCTGCCTTGTGTCTATCGTCAGTCTGTCTTCCCCGCAAGCCCTCTGGTGTGTGCATTCGGTCTCCTTCAGTGTCTGTCAGCCAACCTGCCACCAAGGACCATCAGATTAACCAAACTCCAGTCACTTCTCATCAGTTCTCCTTGTGTGCTCCACTGTTGTAAATAAACACCGTAAATATTCTAATCACCTTGTTTGTCCGTCTGCTTCCCGTAACAGAAGACCGGACCACTACAATCAACAGCATGAGCACTCACGATCCCATTCAGGAGTTGGTGGACTCGCTAAAGAGAGTTTTATTGCCATCTACTCCACTTCCCGAAGCACCACCAGCACCGAGCACTTCTTCACCGTCCACCCACTCATCCAGTCCCATGGCTCGACCAGCGCCCTACTCTGGCGGGGCGGAGGAGTGCAATGGATTCCTTCTGCAATGTTCTCTGATATTCACCATGCAACCTGAATTATATCCCACAGATCGGTCCAAAATCGCGTTCATCATCTCCCTTCTCTCTGGGTCGGCTCTTCGGTGGGCAGAAACCATCTGGCAACAGTCTGGGCCGGTAACCAGCTCCATTCAAGCATTCATCACATATTTTAAGGAGGTTTTTGGTCGCGCCGATACAGAAGTAGCAGCTGGAGAACAGTTATACCATCTCAAACAGGGAGCCATGTCCACTCAGGATTATGCTCTCCGATTCCGCACTCTGGCTGCTGCTAGCGGATGGAATGAGCGATCTCTCCTCACTACTTACCGGCTCGGATTGGAGCCCAGCCTCAGACTACAGCTAGCAGCCCTCGACGATACCATGGGGTTGGAGAAATTCATTCAACAATCTCTCCACTGTTCAGATCGTCTGAGGGTCTATCAGCATGATCTTCCACCTGTACCCCAAGCACTCCTCCGTTCGCCAGAGCCAGCAGTCCCTCCAGAACCTGAACCAATGATCGTGGAATCTGGTAGACTCACTATCACGGAGCGACAGAGGAGGCTGACCCGGGGTCTATGTATGTACTGTGGTGCCGACGGACATGTCAGGCTGGACTGTCCCATTCGTCCAGCACGTCCCTTGGTGAGTGTGTTCAGTTCTCCCATTGAAAAAATGCATCCTCTCACCACCAATGTCCAGTTAACTACCCCTTCTGTATCTGTTTCAGTCACGGCCCTCATCGACTCCGGGTCAGCTGGAAACTTCATCTCGTACGCCCTCTGTCGCCACCTACAACTTAACACCGAAGCCTCGACGTACGTCTACCAGATCCAACCCATAACCAACGCTATCCATTCCCAGGCACGTATCCATCGCAAATGTGAACCTATCAATCTCCAAGTGGGATTACTCCACAAGGAGGAGATCCAATTTCTGGTTCTGGAGGGTGCATCGATGGACATCATTCTAGGGCGCCCGTGGCTGGTGAAGCACGATCCCATCCTCTCTTGGGGCACAGGAGAAATAAAGAGATGGGGTGAAGACTGCAAAACCAGATGTTTTCCCGACCTACCTGTTCAACGTCAGAGACCCCTTACCATCTATGTCACGTCTGTCGAAAGTCCAGTCGCTAAACGATCCATTCAAATCCCGAAGATCTACTCCGCATATGAAGACGTTTTTTGCCCCAAGAGAGCTTCCCAGCTACCTCCGCATCGGCCATGGGACTGCGCAATAGACCTGCTTCCAGATGCTCCTATGCCCAAAGGTAGGATCTACCCGTTGTCCCTTCCGGAAACTAAGGCCATGGAGGAGTATATTCAGGAGGCACTGAGTCAGGGGTATATCCGCCAGTCCACGTCACCCGCTGCCTCAAGTTTCTTTTTTGTGGCCAAGAAGGATGGAGGGCTGCGTCCCTGCATCGATTATCGAGTTCTGAATCAAGGTACCGTTAAATTCCGGTATCCCCTTCCTCTCGTCCCTGCGGCCCTGGAACAACTCCGATCAGCCAAGGTATTCACAAAGTTGGACCTCCGTAGCGCGTACAATCTGGTTAGAATACGCGAGGGGGACGAGTGGAAGACGGCGTTTGTGACCCCTACAGGGCACTACGAATACCTGGTCATGCCCTATGGTCTGGTCAACGCCCCCTCCGTATTCCAGAACTTCATTCACGAAGTCCTCCGGGAGTTCCTCCATATCTCCGTCATAGTCTATATTGATGACATCCTGATTTACTCCCGGAGTGAGGCCGAACACCGCCACCACGTTGCGGAGGTCCTACAAACCCTCAGAGAACATCAGTTGTACCTCAAGGCTGAAAAATGCTCCTTCCACCTACCATCTGTTCAGTTCTTGGGGTACATCATTGATCAGAAAGGGGTTCGCATAGACGAGGGGAAGGTCACCGCCGTTGTCTCCTGGCCAGAACCAACAACTGTTAAGGAACTCCAACGATTTCTAGGGTTTGCCAATTTCTATCGACGTTTTATCCACAATTACAGTCTCATCACCGCTCCGCTGACCAACCTACTCAGAAACCAACCCAAGAAACTCTCCTGGCCTCCCGAAGCCGCCGCAGCTTTCCAAACCCTCAAGCAATCCTTCACTCAAGCTCCACTCCTGACTCACCCAGATCCTGAACAACCGTTCGTGGTCGAGGTAGATGCATCGACCACTGGAGTGGGAGCCGTCCTATCACAACATCATGGCACACCAGCATTACTCCATCCATGCGCCTATTTCTCAAGGAAGCTCAGCCCGGCGGAAAGAAACTATGACATCGGAAATCGAGAGCTACTGGCTATCAAGCTTGCCCTGGAAGAATGGCGACACTGGCTGGAGGGAGCCAGACATCCTTTCCAGGTGATTACAGACCACAAAAATCTCCAGTACCTCAAAGAAGCCAAGAGACTCTGTCCTCGTCAGGCCCGATGGTCCCTGTTCTTCTCCCGATTCCAATTCTCAATATCTTACCGACCGGGGCCAAAGAACATCCGAGCCGACGCACTTTCCCGAATTTATGATCAGCCGGAAATCATGGAGACCCCAGCCAGAATCCTCCCAGAGCAAATCACAGTCTGTCCCATCACCTGGTCCGCTCCTACAGTCGTCGCCACTCCCGAATCCAGGACTCCGCCGGGCTGTCCCCCCAATCGTCGCTTCATTCCTGAAAACCAACGGGTAGATCTGATTCATTCCACCCATACATCCTTGGGCACAGGGCATCCCGGGGCCAACAACACCCTCTCGCTGCTATCCCAACGCTTTTGGTGGCCGAACATGGCGAGGGATGTGAGGAGATATGTTCAAGGCTGTAGAGAGTGCGCTATATCGAAGAGTCCTCGCCATCTACCTGCAGGTAAACTCCATCCCTTGCCCATCCCGAACCGCCCCTGGTCACACCTAGGAGTTGACTTCATGACAGATCTCCCATCATCTGAAGGTAATACCTGCATTTTAGTCATTGTCGATCGATTTTCCAAATTCTGCCGTCTGATTCCTTTGAAGGGTCTGCCCACAGCCCTAGAAACCGCCGAAAACCTATTCAACCATGTCTTTCGATGCTTTGGAGTACCTGAAGATATAGTCTCGGACCGAGGACCCCAGTTCATCTCCAGACTTTGGAAAGCCTTCTTCAGACTCCTAGGTGTGACCGTCAGCCTCTCGTCTGGCTACCATCCACAAACCAACGGCCAGACAGAGAGGAAGATCCAAGAAGTGGGGCGGTTCCTCAGAACATTCTGTCACGGTCATCAAAACTCCTGGAGCCAGTTTCTGGGCTGGGCGGAATACGCCCAGAATTCCCTGCGGCAACCTACCACCGGACTTACGCCATTCCAGTGCATTCTGGGCTTCCAACCTCCACTCTTTCCCTGGGATGGCGAACCTTCTGATGTCCCCGCAGTGGATTACTGGTTCCGGGAGAGCGAGAGGGTCTGGGACGACGCTCATCACCACCTACAGAGGGCAGTTCGCAGAGCCAAGGAGGTCTCCGACAAGAGGAGAATTCCAGGTCCTATCTATGCGCCGGGGCAGAAGGTTTGGCTCTCCACCAGAGACATCCGCTTGCGACTGCCCTCCCGAAAACTTAGTCCCAGATTTGTTGGTCCCTTCACCATCCTGGAACAGGTCAACCCAGTCACTTACAAATTACAGTTACCACCACAATACAGAATCCACCCCACATTCCACGTGTCACTCCTCAAACCCTTTCACGATCCTCTGATCCCCTCCACAGAGCCTGGCCATGAAGAGGAACCTCCTCCCCCACTGATGTCGGAAGTCGGATCCATCTATAAGATCAAGGACATTCTACGGTCCCGACGTCGTGGTGGTCATCTGGAATATCTTGTCGACTGGGAGGGATACGGTCCGGAGGAGAGGTCTTGGGTCCCCAGATCAGATATATTAGATCCCGCACTTATGGAGGAGTTCCACTCCAATCACCCCGAGTTTCCAGCACCTCGTGGACGTGGTAGACCACCACGGCGTCGGAGGTATAGGCCCTCAGGAGCGGGCCCTGGGGAGGGGGGTAATGTCACGGATTGGCCAGGCTCTTCCACCAGCATCACTCAACGATCACCGTCACCTGAGTATTAACCACACACAGCTGCACCCAATCACTCAGACTCACTACATAAGCACACACCTCACTTCACTCAGTGTCCGGTCTCGTTCCTACGAAGCGGACTCTGAGTGAACACCTCCTGGTAATCACTCACCCTCGATATCAGCAAACTATACTTACCTTCTCTCTGTTTCTCCTAGTCTGTCCAGTGTTCCCGGTATCCTGTCTGCCTTGTGTCTATCGTCAGTCTGTCTTCCCCGCAAGCCCTCTGGTGTGTGCATTCGGTCTCCTTCAGTGTCTGTCAGCCAACCTGCCACCAAGGACCATCAGATTAACCAAACTCCAGTCACTTCTCATCAGTTCTCCTTGTGTGCTCCACTGTTGTAAATAAACACCGTAAATATTCTAATCACCTTGTTTGTCCGTCTGCTTCCCGTAACAATAATATTTTAGGAGTCTACAAAGTTATAAAGCTTATGGTTTTAAAACATTTATTCCTGTTCCAGACCTGCCTACATCCGCTCAAATGAAGTCCAGATATTACTCCCATAAAGGTCATCGCAATTTGAGGTAAAAGCATAGTGCTGACCACAGGCATGTGTATGTAAAGAAGGTGAAGCTTCATTGAATTGTATTATTTTTGTCATGTTGTTTGGATGATGCATTTGTTTTTGTGAATTGTGGGTACATTACATATGTTTCCATTGTTTTTTATGCTGTATAAACTGTATTTTCTATTGCCCTAGCCCTCACAGGAAACTGTGTACAGTTTTAGGCTCTGTTTACACTAATACGTTTTAGTTTTAAAACACATAAGTTTTGTGACGGTTACGCCGTCTATCCACACTACCTCGGAGTCTTCGAGCCCTGAAAACGAAGCGTTTTGAAAACGCTGAAGAGGCAGTTATTTTTTTGATGCTGCTGCTTCGTGTCAGAGGCCCCGTTTACACTGCCAGTTAAATGTGACCCAATTTCAATTTTTTGCTCATATATGACACAGATCGCATGTGTTCTATGACCGTGTAAACACACACAAAAAAAGCATGCATTCTGATATTCAGATATCGGTTTTAGGCCTCCTTTATATGTGGAAACAAATCAGATATAAATCAGTTATGTGACAATGCGACTGTCATGTAAACAGGCAGATCGGATTTACTGAGGATTGCGTTTTGTACATCTTTAAACTTGTGACAATGTGGTACTTCTAGACCAGGGGTCACCAAACTTGTTCCTGGAGGGCCGGTGTCCTGCAGATTTTAGCTCCAACCCTAATCAAACACACCTGAATGAGCTAATCAAGGTCTTACTAGGTATACTTGAAACACCCAGCCAGGTGTGTTGAGGCAAGTTGGAGCTAAACCCTGCAGGGACACCGGCCCTCCAGGACAGAGATTGGTGACCCCTGTTCTAGACGGTTTAATGACGTAGACGGAAGAGCGTGTGTGGAGACGCCAACGGGGTAAACAACAATAACAGAGGAAACATGGAGAAGGAAAGTGGTCAGTGGCCACAATTTGCTCCCACCACACCTGAGATCTCTCTCGTACCCACAAATTCCTCTGAATGGTGGAGGACACCATAAATAAACCACAGGCGCAAGCTGCGATGACGGCCCTTTCCCTCCTCCTCCGCCTCAAAATCATTTTAAAGTTGAGCTAAAAGCAAGAAAATTTCGTCCACTGTGGCTAGTGTGGCGCAGATGCTAAAACCCGCCTTTATGCGACATCGTAAATTGTATGGCAAGTGTAAACACATTAATCGGATATGGGTCACAATTAAAAGAACGTGTAAACGGACAGGCAAAAAAATCAGATATAGGCAACCAATCGGAATTGAGCATCAAAACCTGACAGTGTGAACGGGGCCAGTATGGATGGGTGAAAACGAAGACATTGGAAAAACTGAGGCATGGCTTCAGACATTCACCTATCTGAATGGGTTTTTTTCTCAATATTAAGTGCACAAAGTTCAGTCTTGCATCATTTCCTTAAGTTCAGACTTCGCAAGTTTGATACCAATGTGATGTGAAGTTTCACATCACACTGCAAGCTATGTTGTTTCGTTATTTTAACAATAAAATGGAAACCTAATATAAGGAACTGCCTATTTTCATTTTGATATTAACAACTTAACAGACACCAAAAAAGTTGAGGCGTCGTGTAGCTGCATATTTACATGACCGTCATCTTCACTGTATGCATATTTCTAACAAAACAGAGCCTATAACATAACTGCCTTCTTTCAATTTCAGTGAAAAATACGAAACATCCTGTCTCTTTTGCTAAATATCAGTTTCAATAATCAGTACTGGCCACTATAAAAGTATAATGTATAATAGGTTGATAGAATATAGGAAACGAAGGCAAGTAATTAGTCAAATGTGCAGAATCAGTGTATGTGGTTACATAAATTATTATATTAAATTATCTTTGCCCTCAGCCAAAAGACCAAAGTCTGGGAATATGTCGTTAGATATAGACAACAAGATGAATTAAATATCACGTTTAACAAATATATTGAGATGAGATCCAGCGGTAGATCCTTGATGAACTGTCTAACGTGTGCTACTCTCACCTGGGGAGGTGTGCTCAAAGCACCCACTAAGTGCCTGGAGCTGATCACGTGATGTTCAGCGGTGTAGTGTGGACGGAGAGCTGTTCAGAAATGTTGTGAAACGCCATTGGCGTGAACGTAGAAAGCTTTCAAACTAAAACATATTAGTGTAAACATGGCGTTACTTTCTGCAAAAAATCATTCTGTATGATTTATACAGTCTTTGAGAATTCAGGACATCAGCAATGTCCTCATATTTCACCCCCTACTTGTAATACCTGTGTCATGGCTATGTCATTATACATATTTAAATCCTGATATGTCACAAAAACACGCACATTATCAATTTCAACATGTCAGAGATCTATATTATATACTTGATTTATGCTAATTCTTCATGTGCTAATGCTCTGCTTGTCTAAAATTGCAAACACTGAATGCTTTAAATAAAAGAATGGACTTCCTTTTTGTCTACATGCCAAACTGCAGTCCGACACTGACTAAAAGTGTTCAAATTATAACTTCCGATGGCAGATATTTGAACTAAAGTGCACTTTCACTATTTTAACAGTTTGACTGCTGGGATGCCTTTTGGGAATGTGTACTTAATTAGTCACTGAGAGAAAAAAAAGAAGAACATCACAAATGTCAGTTCATAAATGCCTGAAAGCCTGTCACCAAACTGAAAAGCATGCAGATTATCTCAAAAGAAGCATGGCAGGCGAAATATTCATGAAATCTAAGACACTGAAATCAATTATTTATTTATTTATGCACTGTGTGTATGTAGATGTATGCCATTTATTATAATCAGTTTCTGCCAGTCACTACAAACTTATCTGTAAAACCTGAGATATCTGGAAATACCGAATGTCAGCCATATATAAGAAAGCATCAACCATTACAAATAAGGTGTTTCCACCATAATAATAATACATAATACAATAATAAATTAATGAAAACTGTCCTTGAAATGTATAAAACTTTCTATTTATTTTCTTTTTTCTTTATTGCCATCCAAAAAATGTATACTTTAAAAAATATAAATCAATTAGACAGCATTAATAATAACATTTCACAATATTACTATTTTAATACACTGTAAAACCCAACAGTCAACTTTATTAAATGAAATGAGTGTAGTTAACTCAAAATTTACTCAAAGTTTATTCTACTCATTTGAAAAGAGTTTTGAACTGTAATTGTAACAGTGCTGAAAGTAATCCGTTTTACTTAATCCGAATTACTTCAACTTAAATAGAGTAAGTTCACAGTACTTGTCACGATCACCAGCGATCTAACCACCAGAGATCGCTGGAAAACATTCACTCACATAAACTACAAACCTGCCTTTTAATGGACTACAAAACCCAGTCATGCAACACACACACACACACACACACACACAACCGGTTCCAGATCCTGACTGATTAGACACACCTGATACTCATGACCAGTGATTATTTGGACTATTTAGGCCCCTCTGTTCCACTCACATGTGCTGAGTATTGTTTAGCTGTTGCTGTCTTTACGTAAGCTTTTTTCCTTGTTTCCTGTGTTTGTTGACTTTGGACTGTTTATCGTGTTTTGATTCTTTGCTGCCTGCCCTGAACCTTTCACCTGTTTTTGGATTACGCTTCTGGATTCTGTTAATGCTGGTTTTCGACTCCTGCCTGTCTGACTATTCTCATATTAAAGCTGCATTTGGAACTACCCGTCTGCATAGCATCCATACGCAACAGAACTCATATAGATTTTTTTTTAACTCAAATGGTTAGTTGCAATCAGTTTCCTCAAACATTTTGAGTTGCCTTAACTTATTAGGTTTTACAGTGCTTAGTTGGTTTGAGTTCTCTTCATTTATTGGGTTTTACTGTGCTCAAATTGCTTAATTTACTCAAATGGATTAAGTTCACAGTACTCATTAGGATTAGTTTTTGAACTAATGGAATGGTTTGTTGCAATCGGTTTCCTCAAATGGTATGAGTTACCTTAACTTTTTGGGTTTTACAGTGTACTTACTCAAGTAAATAAATTAACAATTCTTTGTTTACTAAAAAATATATTTGACTAAAAAACAATGTCATTTTAAACTAACTTTTAATCAAAGCTATATTCTGGATTCATCTAAAGCACACCACGAATCAGTTCATAAAAAAACAGAACAAGCTACAGAGGGAAAAGCTGAATAAAATCCTGTGAGATGCTGTTCACTAAAGATAAAAAGCACTATGCCACAGAGAGTTGTCTGAAAGTGACTGGCGTGTGGTTTTAAAGGGTATAACGCCTAAAAGAACCCTCAGAGCCATAGCCATGCATACACCCCCATTGTGCAATACACATGACAATCTGTCAGACTACCCAACCACGGTCGTAACTCTAAGAAATGCACGTTTTGTTTTAAATAAGAGATGCTATTGTGTAAACACGATTACGATTGGAGAATTATTTATACCAAAGTGCCTTCAAGGCAGTTCATTTTAATCAGTGGCAATCTTCGAAACGACTCTTGGGCATTCGAGTGCAAGCTTCTAGCTAGTGTTGCCAACTATTTTTAATGAAAAGACACTAAGCTCTACCTGAAAAGTCACTAAATGTCACTAGATTACGTCATATCAATTAGAATATTACTGACATCATTATGTCCAAACGTTTCTGTTTGTTTAATAGCCTATGGTTTATAAATATTAAATATAAATATATTTATATTTGCACTACACTGAAAAAAGTGTTGCATACAAAACTGTTACAAACTATTTATTTGTGTTGAATTTAAACAAACAAATTAAATTGAGCAATGTTCAACTTAATTTGTTTGTTTCATTTAAAAAAAATTGAGTAAATCCAAGGAATCATCTTTGAATAATTTTTTTCAGTGTACGCTTTATGTATGCATGTCAATTTAACTGAATTTATTGCTGTTTGAATTCAGTGTATCAGTGTAGATGTGTAGTGGATTTGCAGTAATCTCTCAGACATAATAAACTCAATATACACTGAACTACACTGTTCCAATTTACTATGACCTTTTATGTGAAGCTGCTTTGACACAATCTACATTGTAAAAGCGCTATACAAATAAAGGTGAATTGAATAATGAAGTTCCGAAACTGTCACTCAAATCTTTCTGATTGTAAACAAAAAAATAATAAACGATCAAATTAAATTGTTAAATTTAAAACAAAGGAGAAACAGATTTTAGTGTATAAAGCTAATATTACCCTTCATGACAACTGTGAGGGGGGGTGAATTTTTTATAACTCATCTGTTAAATTTATATTAAGTTATATTAAGTCTGCATAATTAAGGGCGTGGTCCCTTGAGTGACAGCTAGGTCTCGCTGGTCGCTGTCACTTCACCTCAGCTGATTCCAGCTGATTAGCCACTGAACTCGGAATATTCATCATATTTTTGTTTTGTTTTATGTGGCTTTACACAGTCAATTGCCCTTTGGAATTATTTCCTACAATTATCAGATACTATGGCATGCTGTGTGCACTTAAGAGTGTTCACAAACCATTCAAGTGGCCTCCATTTCCCAGGTGAGTGAAATTCTTACATGCTTATAATTGAAGTCAGAATTATTAGCCCCCCTTTGAATTTTTTTTCTTTTTTAAACATTTCCCAAATGATGTTTAACAGAGCAAGGAAATTTTCAAAGTATGTCTGATAATATTTGTTCATCTGGAAAAAATCTTCTTTGTTTTGTTTCAGCTAGAATAAAAGCAGTTTTTAAATTTTTATGAACCATTTTAAGGTCAAAATTATTAGCCCCTTTAAGCTATTTTTTCCGACTGTCTACAGAACAAACCATAGTTATACAATAACTTGCCTAATTACCCTAACCTGACTAGTTAACTTAATTAACCTAGTTAAGCCTTTAAAGGTCACTTTAAGCTGTACAGAAGTGTCTTGAAAAATATCTAGTAAAATATTATGTACTGTCATCATGGCAAAGACACAATAAATCAGTTATGAAAACTATTATGTATAGAAATGTGTTGAAAAGAAATCTTCTCTCAGTTAAACAGAAATTGGGGGAAAAGCAAATGGGGGCTAATAATTCTGACTTCAACTGTATATACCATATCTATAAATGTATTTGTTTTATTTAAGGTAATCTATCATTTATAATTTTCTTTAGAGCTGTAATGCACTCCAGAATCTAAAAGACTGATTAGCTGTAGCTCTAGAACAGTCATCTGAAACGTGGTCATATAGTGTTATGCCTGGATTTCATAATAGCGTTGCATTTACTAACACAGACTATATCTGAAGTGTTTAGAAGTAATTTGCGTTTTCCTCCTGTAGAAAAAAAATGCTTAAATCAATCCTTAGTGGCTAAATGTATTACAACAGTGTTTTTAAAAAACTAGACAGTTTATTGATATAGTATACAACCAAGCACAAGTGGCCAGAACACAAACGAGTCGCAGGTAATCAAGTATTATGCGTTTCTACCTAAGTAAAGCTCTTCTAAGCAAAATGCTAGCAGGCATCTGTGCATTGCTTACGCTCTGCCTCTTTGGTAATTTTTTAATAACCCCTGGTCGGCACGATGACACACTAACTAAATGTCGACAGTTGGCCACGCCTACTTGTAGCTTCATTTGCGCTCTTAAGAAACCTATGGGTGAGGTCATGGATACTACGTCCATATCTTTTACAGTCTATGATTAAGACCCTGCCCATAGGATTTGCATCACTTTGCCTCAGCCAGTGCTCAGGAAGCAAGGGGTTTTACACCCTAGCTACTTTTGAATTTTTGAGTTTTTAATGAAATTATATAATTAAAAACCAAAGAATATAATTGAGTTATATAAATATCATCGTTAAGTTGTTATAATTGTTAATTTAAAGTGTGCTTGTAAATTTTGCCAGAAATACTGTAACAATTGTGCTACAGTGCAAGCAAAACTGCCAGTAATACTGTGCATTTTACAGCAATTTTCTACAGTTAATTAATGTTTAAAATTAATATTTGCAAACACCAGTGAAATTTAGCAACAGCCTTAAATTTGGTTAGAATCTAAACATTAGAATCATGACCAAAAAAGTTCAGTTTGCCCTGAAAAATTGCTATTGGATTGGGACCATGACATCAACCACCTTTGTGACTGTTTCTGAAGGATGCAATCAGATGTCATCTTATCAATCAAACTATGTAAAAAGAATAAGAATTAATATTGTACATGTTACAGAATCGTGACGCAGTGGTGCAGTAGGTAGTTCTGTTGCCTCACAGCAAGAACGTCGCTGGTTCGAGCCTGACTGGGTTAGTTGGCGTTTCTGTGTGGAGTTTGCATGTTCTCCCTGCGTTCGCGTGGGTTTCCTCCAGGTGCTCCGGTTTCCCCCACAGTCCAAAGACATGCAGTACAGGTGAATTGGGACAGCTAAATGGTCCGTAGTGTGTGAGTGTGAGTGAGTGTGTATGGATGTTCCCCAAAGAGGGGTTGCGGCTGGAAGGGCATCCGCTGCGTGAACCATGTGCTGGATAAGTTGGCGGTTCATTCCGCTGTGGCGACCCCAGAATAATCAAGGGACTAAGCTGAAAAGAAAATGAATGAATGTTACAAAATCATCCTGTGAATAATGCCAAATCCAATCACACTGGTCTTCTGAAGCAGTTCCCAATGTATTCCTGATGGCAAATCAATGACAGCAACCATTTTGTTTTCAAGTTTGTGGCCGTTCAAGTAGTTGCTTTCATGTGATTTGCATTGATTTTTTTTTTAATATGACGCTGAAGTGAGTCCAAAAAAAAATAGCTGACCCCTACACCCTTCCAAGCTGTCACATTAGGGCATAGGGACGAGACCTTCCAAACGAAGCACAGTGCTAGTTTAGGGCTGTTTCTGAAATTACCCCATAAATAGTGTACTATTACAGGGAACAGCCATTTGTTGTGGTATCCAAAACCATAACAGAGGTTGGGAAGTGCACTCGATCAATCAAAATGCACCGCAATGACAAATGTACAACCGATGTACAACACGATGTACCCCTAATGCACTGTGAGAGCTTGCGAACCAAATGAATTCCCACGGCTTAGACTCCTACTCCCATCTGTCGCACATCTGTACTGGCCAGATGTGAGGGCTGTTAACTTGAGAACATTTCCAAAGATGAGCCTGTCAGTAATGTGTTCAGCGCATCAGGCACAGCTCAGTTTTGCTTCTATGTCTAACTGTACTGTTAATTAATCTTTATTTTAAGATGTCTACCCAGCCAAGACGTTTACTTAATTACTCAATATTTTGTTGAAGCAGCTTTGGAACAAGTATGATGCAACAAGTTTGGCTAGGGTTGGGTATCGTTTGGGGTTATTTCGATACTGGTGCTAAATAGATACTTTTAAAAAGGTACCGGTGCCAAAACGGTGCCTGAACTGATACTTTATAGCCAAAAATTTTTTTGACAAAAAATATATATATATTTTAATCATTATAATTGAACAAAATAAATATATATTTATAATAAGTTTAAAGTAAATATCAATTCATACTTTATATATTTGTTTATTTATATTTAAATATTTCTTGTGGTCATTTGTATGTTAGCATGAATGCAAGATTTGCATTATGCTATCAACATTACATTAGCTTACTACTAACCTGTGGAAAGGCTGTCATAAAAAAATCAGGGAACACCTTTTTCTGGGTTTGGGGCTTGTGACTATTTATACATGGACATCAGTGATCTAATGATTTGCCTTAATCTGAATAAGACAATAATATGATTCAGGTGTTTACATGAGTTGCTTTTTGAATGTTACATTCATGATTCCCAGTTACATGTTATAGCACATAGATCCATTAACGTCAATGCGTCACCAGCCTATAAATGTTTCCTCCAGTTTGGGTCTGTTGTCCTGTAAGATAAACAAAAATCACTGTTTACGTGGTAGACTCTTGATCAGAGTATTGTCTTAATCATATTAAAATCAGAGTATTGGTGTCCATGTAAACATACTCACTGAAAGTGCCAGATGATGTCACAAGCGGTCAAAGACAGCAAATTTGATGAATGCGATCATGCCTGTTAATGTGTGGAGTCGCTCACTGCATGCGCCGTACTGCGCGCTTTGCCTTCTTTAAGCAACAAGAACAAACACCTGACATTGCTGTGTCCACATCCACATTTAGAGATGGTGTTATACTTATGTGTGCCTTTGATGCTTCTTAAGGGCGTCACACACCAGATGCACCGCTCAGAGCGGCGACACGGCACGCACATGACAGTTGAAAGTATCACACACCAGACACGTACAATTGTATGTTATTTAAAATGAAACTGTTCAGATGGTGCTCTGTGGCGCCACAGAAATATGAACAGTGTCCTGAGTCATGGCTGGGTGCTGCAGACAGCCGCCGACTTGCGGCGCCGGTGTGTGTACCCTGATAGAAACGTATGTTTAGAACACTAAAATGTATGGCGCATGGCGCTGAGTGGCGCTTCTGGTGTGCGACCTGCTTTACGTTCTTGTCACAGCACCAGTAGCACCGGAATTAGGCACGAAATTCATATGCTGATTCGGTCTGGTGCATACCGGTTACAAAGGTACTAGCACTAGGTTTCGGTACCCAACCCTAAGTTTGGCACACCTATTTTTTCCCAATTTTTTCCCATTCCTCTTCGCAGTACCTTTTAAACTCTATTAAGTTGGATTGGGACCATCAGTGCACAGCCATGTTTCCAGAATTGCTTAGTTGGATTCAAGTCTGGGCTCTGGCTGGGCCACTTAAGTTCCATTAAAACAACACTCTTCCAGCATTTCATATTCGCATCCAATATCTTGTTTGTCATGGGGGGCATGCATGACTCAGTGTTTCCTATAGGATTTTTTCCAGCTGTGGCGGCAGGCCTTTTTTACACAGATCTACCAACTACCTGTGGCGTTATTTCAATGACAAATGTCGTGAGCGCAGTATTAGAAGTCGAGATCGCATTTATCTAATAGCCTACGAGCATGCGGATCTCTTTGCTTGTGCGCTGATTTTTTCAACTCGTGCACAAAACTTCTTGCACGCCCACTTAAATATAAGCCGCTTTAAGAGCGTGCAGATCTTCTCGTGCGCTACTGAGGTGCGATTTAGTGTGTTTATGTAACGAGTATGTCTCCAGCATTTATTAGATTTGCTAGGAATATTTATAAATGCCTCCGGTATTAATGCGTCCTGAAATAAAGTAAAACAGCTATATGTTGTGTTTGCTGGCCTCACGCATCACGCACCTGTCACAGTCAGCCAGTCAGTCAGTCAGCACATAACCTTAAAGGGTTAAACAAATGACGCACAGCACTACTACCGTTACAGAAAAGTTTGCGCTGTTATGATTCAATTACATTTTAATACGTTTTGGCGCAATTATCACCCGCTATTTAAAAAAAAGTATTTTTGAATGAGAAGCTGTAATGTAGCCGGGGCGGCATAAATCCTGGCATGGCGTGGCGCCCCACCATGGAAGAATGAATGTAGCGGAAACCATGCATGACTTGTTCCCGAATGAAAGTAAAAGTGCCAAAGTTAAACTTGACAAATTAAAAATGAAACACCCCAAATTACATAAATATCCAGAGGAAATGTGAACAGCATGGTGACGCAATGACGTTAATCGAATTATGTGCTATAACATGTAAAACGGGATCATGAAAGGAACATTCAAAAAGCAACTCATGTAAACACCTTAATCTTATTATTGTTTTATTCAGATTAAGGCAAATAATTTGATTACTGATGTCCATGTAAACATAGTCATAGAAAGTTACATAAACACTCATGAAAAAAGGTTTGGTTCGGTTTTGATGCCAAAAGTCTTTAAGAGAAACACACACACAGGTGATATGACATTAGCTTAGATTAAATGAAAGCACAAAATACAATGAAGTCAGATCAGAGAAGATGGAAACACATTTACCAATGCAGCAGACCATATGAATAGCAATGAGACTTTTTTATTGTGTGTGTGCTTGTTGATTTGTGAAAGGTTTGAACAGACTCTAGACTGTGTTTTGTGCGACAGTGTGTTCGGTGACCAGGCAACCAGTAACGCTGCCAGCACAACTAACATCAGTAACTGAATTAGCTTTGACTCTCATAGAATAGAGATGAGCAGCAGCCATGAAGGGATTTAAAACCCAATTATGAGATGAGCGCGGAACGAGAGGGGATCAGACCACAGCTTTAAAAGCGATCATTACAGGATTACCAAATACCTCCACTGTGAGTAAAGCTGAGAGACACTGTATGCCCCTCCTGTTCAAATGGCAGCTAAATATTATTCCAGTATTTCAGGCTTGAAGGAGGCTAACTCAGCAAATTCCAAAATGACCAACCCTGATGCAGACCAATGACCAATACTGATGCAATGTCGCCATGGTCCCAAATTCATCCCAGCTGCCTTCTCATCACAGCAGATCAACCACAGCTGGGAGTCATCAAGGGACACAGATATAAGCAGCGTCGGAACAACCAAGGGTGAGCTTCATTTCTCCAAATGACTCCAGCGCTAACCTCTGTGTCTCTCTCTTTCTCCCAGCGGACTCAAGCAGCTAACTTGTTGAACCACCACCCATCACGGCCCCACTCTCTATTCCCGGAGCACCTGCACGCTTCCTGGCCAGAAGAGCACCTTCACACTCATATTCACTTCACAATCTACCTGTAAATAAATCACCCTCCGGGGAAAAGTCTGTACAACAACCCTCTGTGTGAGTGTTTTCCCTCTAACTAGCCCCAGTAGGTAGGTAGGTAGGTAGGTAGGTACAGTAGGTAGGTAGGTAGGTAGGTAGGTAGATAGATAGATAGATAGATAGATAGATAGATAGATAGATAGATGTACTATACATTTCAGTATAATTTTTTTTCTTAACTTTTTACACCCGTTCATAATCGCTTAGATTTTGAAAAAAAAATAACAACTAATATGTTAAGAAATAAATAGTCTATTAGGTTTCGTGACACAAAGTAAGTATTATATTACGTTATATGACTTGTTTTGTCTCCCCACCTGCTTCCATGCACTGTTTAGCCCTATAATTGGTCCAAAAATCAATTCTGTATACCTGGATATTACTGTAAACATCAAATGTTACCTTCCTTGTGACTGTGACATGTCAAGGATAATTTTCACATGGAGAATGCAGGAAACAAGCCTGGTTGGGACACAGTGTAACATTTTGTATGCCAGTGTGACTGCTAGATAAGGCAAAATTACCTGCCACACTGCAAAATACCTGCATGCCATTACAAACGCTATCTGCAAAAAGCAAGTCAGTTGGATAATGTGACACCATGAGTTAATATCTGAGATAAGCAGACAGTGTTGTGAATGTGTTTTCTAGAAGCAACGAGTGCGTTGCTTACAGCTCTGCCTACGTTAAAGCACCTCTTAGATAATTGGTGTGAAATGGGAAGGGCTGGGAAGCGGGAGGGATGCAAAGAGACGGAGAGGTGGAAGCGTGTCTCATTCTTGGAACTCATTAAATATTACTGCTCGTGTCGACAGACTGAACTTAGCGATCACACCCGCGCTATGTGACATTTGCAGGTGGTGACTTCCACCATGTTCAAATCTGAACGCTGTGTTTATGCAAAACGTAAAGGTTAATTTGAGACCAACGGCAAGTAAGTTGAGGGAACTGGCAATCGAGTTTGCTTTAAACGCTATCTCCCGAAGCAGAAAACAAAAACAAGTGTCAAAAAAAAAGATTATAATCAGGAAGTCAGTTAAATTCAAAATTATTCACCCTCCTGTGATTTTTTTTTTCCTATTACAAATATTTGCCAAATGATATTTAACAGAGCAAGACATTTTTCACAGTATTTCATATCATTTATTTTCTTCTGAAAAGTATTTGTTATATTTCAGCTAGAATAAAGCAGTTTTAATATTCTTTAACCAATTTAATTATTATTATTATTATTATTATTATTATTATTATTATTATTATTATTATGTCCTCTACCTGATTTCCCAACCTCCTCTCACCTCCTCATTATCATAAATATTTTTACTTCTACTTTTGTTATTATTATTATAACTTGTTATAGACTTCTCCCTCTCCTGTTATCTCCTCATTATCATTAGTATTAGTGTTTCTGCCAGTGACATTATTCAGGTGGTAGTAGTAGAAGTAGTCGTTGTAAGGTTAATAGTTGTAATTGTTGTAGTAGTAGTCATTTTAGTAGTAGTGGTTGTAGTTGTGGTTGTGGTTGTTGAAGTAGTAGTAACAGTTGTGGTTGTAGTATTAGTTGTTGTGGTAGTAGTTATAGTGGTTGTTGCTGTAGTAGTAGTAGCATTAGCAATAGTTGGTGTAGTACTTGTAATTATTATTGTTGTTGTCGTTGTTATTATTACTGTTGTCCTTTTTTTACTGTTATTATTACTATCATTACATTCCTATCATTGTTTTCACTCCTAACCACTGATTGGTTTCTATCTGTTTTATTTATATCTATGTTATTTGCTTCATTTATTGATATGTGCGACCCACAATAATTCACTGTTATACACAGTTGAAGTCAGAATTATTAGCCCCCTTAGATTTTTTTCTTCTTTTTTAAATATTTCCCAAATGATGTTTAACAGAGCAAGGAAATTTTCAAAGTATGTTTGATATTTTTTCTTCTGAAGAAAGTCTTATTTGTTTTATTTCAGCTAGAATAAAAGCAGTTTTAAATTTAAGGTCAAAATTATTAGCCCTTTTTAAGCAAATTTTTTCGATAGTCTACAGAACAAACCATCATTATACAATAACTTGCCTAATTACCCTAACCTGCCTAGTTAACCTAATTAACCTAGTTAAGCCTTTAAATGTCACTCTAAGCTGTAAAGAAGTGTCTTGAAAAATATCTAGTCAAATATTATTTACTGTCATCATGGCAAAGATAAAATAAATCAGTCATTAGAAATGAGTTATTAAAACTAATATGTTTAGAAATGTTAAAAATCTCTCTGTTAAACATAAATTGGGGACTATTAACTCAGGGGGGCTAATAATTCTGACTTCAACTGTGTAATATATATATATATATATATATATATATATATATATATATATATATATATATATATATATATACACACACACACACACTCGCCGGCCACTTTACGTACACTTTCCTTGTACCGTGTTGGACCCAATTTTGCATTCAGAACTGCCTTATTCCTTTGTGGCTTAGATTCAACAAGGTACTGGAAATGTTCCTCAGAGATTTTGGTCCCTATTGACATGACAGCATCACGCAGTTGCTGCAGATTCATGACGCAAAGCTCCCTTTCCACCACATCGCAAAGGTGCTCTATTGGATTGAGACCTCTGGTGACTATGGAGGCCATTTGACTCCAGTGAACTCACTTCAATGTTTAATAAACCAGATAATTCATGCTTTATGACATGGTGCATTATCCTGCTGGAAGTAACCATCAGAAATGGGTAAACTATGGTCATAAAGAGATGGACATGGTCAGGACCAATACCAATCAGGTAGGCTGTGGCATTGTCACGATGCTCAATTGGAACTAATAGGCCCAAAGTGTGCCAAGAAAATATCCCTCATACCATTACACCATCACCACCAGCCTGAACCACTGAAACAAGGCAGGATGGATGCATGCTTTCATGTTGTTGACCCCAAATTCTGACCCTACCATACAAATGCAGAAATCAAGACCAGGCAACGTTTTCCAATCTGCTATTGTCCAATTTTGGTGAGCCTGTGCGAATTGTAGCCTCAGTTTCCTGTTCTTAGCTGACAGGAGTGGCACCGGTGTGGTCTTTTGCTGCTGTAGCCTATCCCCCTCAAGGTTGGACGTGTTGTGCGTTCAGAGATGCTCTTCTGCATACCTCGGTTGTAACGAGTGGTTATTTAAGTTACTGTTTCCTTTCTATCAGCTCAAACCAGTCTGGCCATTCTCCTCTGGCATCAACAAGGCATTTGCACCCACAGAACTGCCGCTCACTGGATATTTTCTCTTTTTTGGACCATTCTCTGTAAACTCTAGTGATGGTTGTGCGTGAAATCCCAGTAGATCAGCAGTTTCTGAAATACTCAGACCAGCCCGTCTGACACCAACAACCATGCCACATTCAAAGTCACTTAAATCACCTTTCTTCCCCATTCTGATGCACGATTTGAACTGCAGCAGATATTATTGTCCCCCTTATTAACCTCCTTACTTTTTTTTTCAATTGTTTCACAGAACAAACCACCATTAATCTAGTTAGGCCTTTAAATGTCACTTGTCATCATGGCAAAGATAAATGAAAATAGTTATTAGAAATTAGTTATTAAAAATATTTTGTATCGAAATGTGTTGAAAAAAAATCTCTCTGTGAAACAAAAAAATTATACAGGGGGCTATTAAATCAGGAGAGCTAATAATTCTGACTATAACTGTAGGTTGTCAGGTAGTGACAAACCTGTTTGAGACCTGCGATTGCAAGCTGTCATGTGATTTCCCTGCTAGCAAGTAAAACATTAGCTCTCTTTTGACAGGTTTATAGACATAAATATAAACCTGTCGTGCCAGAGTTTCATCTCTTGTATGATGCCAACTGGTTCCTGTCAATAACCCTGAAAATAGAGAGTTTCAAGTTTGAGATCTGATGTGTGTTACACGGACAAGTCATTCATGCAGATGAGAATCAACAATGTGTGAAATATTACTTCACAAGCCAGTCTCTCATCACAGATGGCAGGTCTTTGTGAAAAAGAGGTGTTTTTCTTGTACTGTAGCTTGTGATGTACTTGAAATATTAAAAGTATTTATTTTTAAAACCTTTACCTGGAGATAATATAAAATTAATGAAATTTAAGACTTTTAGGAGCATTTTATTTGCACATTTTCATGAATTCAGCTGTGAAACACTACAGAGTGCAGGCTGATAAGGCTTTAACTCAGTCTGCTTACAATCACACCTACTTTATGTAAAGATTAAAAAATGTCAATTATACATACAGTTTTGATCATTTCAGACAAACCATACTTTAAAGGGGACCTATTAAGTTTCTGATGTTACAAGAGTGTGAATGTGAAGTTTTAGGTAAAAAAAACCCCACAGATAATACTATACAACAGTTTTAAACTGCCCCTTTTAGGCTTTGGTTAAAATTTTGGCATTTTGGTGACTGTCACTTTGAGTTAAAATGAGATTGTGCTCTTTTCAAAAAGGGGCAGAGCTACAAACATCTATGCCTTAGCACATGGGTGCCCAACCTTGTTCCTGGAGATCCACCTTCCTGCAGATTTCATGGTGGTTAAGTAGGTATCGCTGTCGCCTCACAGCAAGAAGGTTGCTCGTTCGAGCCCCAGCTGGGTCAGTTGGCATTTCTGTGTGGAGTTTGCATGTTCCCCCATTGTTCATGTGGGTTTCCTCTGGGTTTCCCCCACAAGTCCAAAGACATGCGCTAAATGAATTGAGAAAGCTAAATTGTCCATAGTGTATGTCCTAGTCCTCCAGGTCAGGGGTTTTTAAACTGAGACATTGAGGCGTGCACTCGAGTAAATTATGATGATGATTTTTATGCGTTTACTAATAATATGATTAATGTTAGCTCCACAGCTAACTATCAGGCACCTGTAGAGTTAATGTGTTCCGGTAAGATATATACAAATAAAATGGACCGGGTGCTTTTTAAAATGAATGACGGTGAAGGAATGAAAGTCAAACCGGTGAACCGTCTGATAAAAAAATCTGAATCAAATTCTGAATCAAATCAGCAGGATGCCCATATGGATCTTTCACTTACTTTGAAGACACTACTAATCAGTAATAGTTATTTGCCTTAATCTGAATAAGACAATAATATAACTACGTGAAGTGCTTTTTGAATGTTGCGTCACTAGGCTATTCAAGTCTGCAGAGTCTCATGTAATTTTGGGTGTTTCATCTTTAATTTCTCAACTTTAACTGCAATTTGGCAGTTTAACTTTCAGTCATGAACATTTCATTCATGCCCCCGTGACAAACTGGGGTATTAGACGCGAATATGAAGGACTGGTGGAAGAGTGTTGTTTTTATTGATACCGCACGTCACATTTCGCAGTGTGTGTGTGTGTGTGTGCGTGTGCGGTCCTTTACTGGCAGCCGTGTGTGTGGATCTTGTCACAAAATTCAGCGAAAAGTCCTACATGATGGTAATAGTTTGATTGCAGTGTTTACTTCAATATTGCCACTAAAATATGCATACTCCATGTCTTTATTCCATTTCCGTTTAGTTCAACTGTTACTTGAGTCGGATTAAGGTAATTAAAAATTGCTGTTTACATGGTAGACTCTTAATCAGAGTATTGTCGTAATCACATTAAAATAGTATTGTTGCCCATGTAAACATACTCAATGTTCGCTCAACCACACCGTGAGGGCTCTGCGAACTTGGCTTTGCAAAGCAGCATTTTCTGTATGTATGTACATCAAAAGCAGGTATGCTATGGCTCACGCTTATTGACAGTGGAAGATGACTTACGGTTAGTCGTGTCAGGAATCCAACCACAGATTAGCATGTTGTCCTCACAGAAGAAGGCTCAGCCATCCCACTGAATCAGGTAAGCGGTATATTTATATTTTAATGTAATTATTACTACGCACTTTAAACGCAGTAAGTGATATGTGAAGGATGTTGGTGCATGCATTATAATTTTGGCTGGAGGGAGGGGTGCCTAAGGGCGCGCGAGTGAAATTGGACAAACTTGTGGGGGGCGTGTGTCCTAAAAGTTTGAAAACCCCTACTCCAGGTTGGGGGTTGAGCGTTGGGCTGACGAGCCACCTAGTAAAAATTAGATGTTACCAAACACCAACATGGTGCGGGCTAAGGCCCCGTTTACACCAATACATTTTAGTTTTATAACTGTTTTAGAATGAAAACAATCCACGTCCATTCTGGCATTTCACTTAGCATTTCTGAACAGCTCTCCATCCACACTATATTGCTAAAAACGCACAACACCTGCCCACACACACACTCTGGCAAGCACTGCAGCATATGCGCGCATCTGCACTCCAGGCAGTCAGCAGGTGCTTTGAGCACAAAACCCCAGGTGAGAGCTGTGCACGTCGGATGGTTAACTAAGAATCTACAGCTGGATCTAATCTCACTATATTTGTTAAACGTGATATTTAATTATTCTTGTTGTCTATATATCACGACGATTTCCCCGACTTTGGTCTTTTGAATCTATTACTTGTTCTCAGGTAACGTTTTTTGGCTAAACGCGAAGATAAATTAACATATTGCGTTATTCTTTTATAATGGCCATTATTGATTATTAAAAGTGATATTGATATCCGATAACTGATACAGAGAAAGGGTATGTTTCATGAAAATAAAAGGAAGCAGTTATGTCATAGGCTCCGTTTTTGTTATAAATATTCATACATTGAAGATGACGGTCGTATAATTTTTTTTTGTGTCTGTTAAGTTGTTAATATCAAAATGAAAATAGGAATATAAGGCAGTTCCTTATATGCCATGTTTTCATTTTATTGTAAAGAAAGTGAAACAACATAGCCAGGGTGATGTGAATGAAGTTATAGAAGACACTGATTATTTTGAAGATTTACCTGACGTGTCCTCGGGAGTTTGTTTTCCATGTCAAACTTGCGAAGTCTGAACTTACAAAGAAAGAATGCAGGACTGAACTTTGTGTAGGCTACTTAATATTGAGGAAAAAGACCAAATCTGTTTTCAGAAGTCTCCGTTTTCCCCCATCCACACTGACACAGAGCAGCAGCGTTTTAAATGAAACGGTCTCTTCAGCGTTTTATAAAAAGCTCCGTTTTCAGTGCTCGAAAACTCTGGCTTAGTGTGGATGGAAGGCATTACAGTAGCAAAACGTAAAACTAAAACATCTCTTGAAATAACTGCGAGCATGGCTTGAATTACTTCCATGTATTGTTTTATCATTATTTACTATGGCATAATTCATTGTTTCAAAAATAGTCATTAACTTTAAATACTATTTGAAAAGTGGGCTTTACATTAGGCAGTGAGCTTGTCAACAATGTAATCTGTAGCTATAAATTTCACCAATTATTTAAGTTTGATCATTCATTTTCTTTTTGGCTCATTTTCTTTTTGGCTTATTTTGCCTTTATTAATCTGGGTTCAACACAGCGGAATGAACCGCCAACTTATCCAGCATATGTTTTACGAAGCGGATGCCCTTCCAGCTGCAACCCATCTCTGTGAAACATCCATACACTCTCATTAACACACACATACACTATGGACAATTTAGCCTACCCAATTCACCTGTACCGCATGTCTTTGGACTGTGGGGGAAACCGGAGCACCTGGAGGAAACCCACGCGAACGCAGGGAGAACATGCAAACTCCACACAGAAACGCCAACTGACCCAGCCAAGGCTCGAACCAGCGACCTTCTTGCTGTAAGGCGACAGCACTACCTACTGTGCCACTGCGTCGCCAAGTTTGATCATTTATTATATAATGTAATGTAATGTGTGTAATGCAATGTGTATGTACATAGTAGATTTATTGTGTATGGCCATACACCCAAAGCACTTCACAATCAGGAGGGGGGTCTCTCCACACCACCACCAGTATGCAGCATCCACTTGGATGATGTGACGGCAGCCATAGGACAACGGCACCAGTGCCCTCACCACACTATTTTATACTATGTTATAGTGTTAGAGCCAATTCAATTGATTGGGAAGCCATGATGGGTAAGGCCCTATGGAGGGATTTGGCCAGGACACCGGGGTTATACCCCTACTCTTTATGAGAAGTGCCATGGGATTTTTAATGACCACAGAGAGTCAAGACCTTGGTTAAACGTCTCATTCCAAAGACTGCGCTAACTGACAGTATAGTGTCCCCTTCCCTTTACTATGGTATTTTAATACTCATATAGACCGCAGGTTGAGCGCCCCCTGTTGACCTCACTAACACCACTTCCAACAGCAACCTAGTTTTTCCATGTGGTCTCCCATCCTGGTACTGACCAGGCTAAACCCTGCTTAGCTTCAGTGAGTGTGGCCATATAGTCAGCAAAACATTCTGAAAATGATCCCAACAATATTGTCTTTCTACATCTTATAGCTGTGGTCTGAACTCTTCTGTTGTTTTACACTCATAACAAGTGTGTTTATCGTTATCTTTATAGTTATTGTGATTGGTCTGAACAGACCTTAAGAATCGCAAATCTGTCCTCAGAGAGGCACAAAGCAGCATGAGAGCACATTTCCCTTAAATACCCAAATCAGAACAAGCAGTGCTAAATTTAAGCAAGTTAAAGCCTCACTGAACATTTACTGTGACATGAGATGACCTGAAAACAGCGTGTAGAGGTAGAAAAACAGCATCTGTTAAAAATTCTCCCATTCCCAAAAGAAGAAGATGAGAGAGGGGGATTTTGGGATGGGTGAGCAGAGAAGCTTGGGTGAATGGCCCTCTGGGCACTTGGTTTGTAATATCTTCTGATTTGTAGAAGAATTATTGTTGTAGGAGATTATTGCTTTATTGTATGCTGCCTATTTCTGTGCCTCTTGAGTTCAGTCTCATTACAAAGAAGAAAATAACATACTTACATATATGTGGTGCAGCTGAAATATCTGTTAAAATGTGAATAATTGTAACAAACATATTATTTTTTATTTAGTACCATCCTGATTACAATATTTGACATAAAATGTTTACATATAGTTCACAAAACAAAAACATGGCTATTAAAATAACCCACTGCAAAGTTTACAAATCCTTGGTTTTCAACACTGTGTGCGGTTTCCTGATGATCTACCAGTGTTTTTTTTTTTTTGCCTTGTGGTGGTTTTTTTAAAGGGGTGGTCCAGAGTGTATTTTTAAGGCTTGACTGTGTTTATGAGACGCAAAAGCAATGTGTGCTCATGCTTCATTTGTATAAAAAAAAAATAAAAAAATCACATTATTTTTTCATATATCTTACTTTAATTTTATATAAACAATAAACAAGGCAAGGTTCAAAAACACAACAAGAAAAGACAAGACAAGGAAAGGCTTTGTATTGTTAAAACAACAAGACTCAGCTCTGACGTGTGTGTGTGTGGTGTTTGTATAGTCTATGTAATCAGTCCACAATAAGCTTCCAGCTGTGTGTGTAATCAAGAGCAATCAGGAACTGGTGTGTTTGAAGTGCATGATGGGAGTTGTAGTTTATTAAAGTGACATATGTGTAGTTCTTTGGAGATCTGCACAAGTTAGATCGCTGGTGACGGTGACACAACCATTGCAAGTTTCAAGACGTTAAGTTGATAACTGAGGACAGCTGTTCCTCAAAGCTTTTCTTGCAGAATCTGGTATAAAGATGCCATTTTGCAGAACTAAACTTTAAAAAATAACTCAAGAGGTCTGTTACCACTACATAGTTTAATATACTGTTGTAAATTAAACATTTTAAATAGCTGATTAGATTAAAACTTTTAAGTTGTCAATTTTATTCAGTTTTCACAAAAGTAAAATATTGATCAACATCAACTAAAAATGCGGCAATATGTTAAATAGGTAAATATGTCTGTCAATTAGTTTGATACAATATTTAACTTATAGCACCCCAAAGAAATTGGGTTGATAACTAAATTTTTCCAAACAAAAGGAGTTCTAGATTTCTAAGCTTCTCCCCTACCGAACAAGCTAGAAGCCAGACTGGACAAGTTTTAGGCAGACTGTTTGGCACAAAGGACATTTTTAGGTGAGATATCGGAGTTTTATTTAATTTCAAAATCAATTTTCTCCCTTTCACTAGAGTGTTGTTCTATTCCTGGTAAATACAAGCCCCTTTCACACATCCACGCAGCTGCGCTGTGTGAACGCAGAAGGAAAATTGCCGGAAAGAGCGCGTTCACGTTTAGAACATGCTGACGTGAGATGTGTACTCCAGCCAATCAGAACATTCAGATGCATCCACATCCGTGCGGTTTATAAAAATAAAAGCCTATATTTAATAATAAAAAATATTTTTCCAGAAACATTAAGCTGCTAAATGTTAGTCAGGTAACATTTTATGTTGCTTCTTAATGCAACTGTGGAAAAAAATATCGATAAAATGCTTATGATAATCCGCTGTTTGTTTATCTTCAAGCTCTGCTTCAGTTGCTTGACGCGTGTGCATGTGAAGAAGTGCTCCAGTGAGCACCAGCACACACACATAATATGTACATCTCGACATGTGAAAGTGTTCCTTCATATGTTTTCATTGAAGTTGTTCACAGTACCTATCCATCCACAGAATTTGTAATGTAGTCAAATGCATAAACATTTAGCTTCAGTTAGCGCTTCTGCTTTTGGATATCTCTGAGGTAAAAGCAGCTGCATGAACGCTAAAGCTTTAAAAAAAGTGAAATCGTCAACAAAAACCTGACCCCCTTCTATGTTTACAAATACAAGAGTGGCCGTTTAGAGGATATTTCTGGCTAATGATGACAGTATTTAGCGGTATTTTGGAATGGATGTGTGAATGTTTTTTTTCTGGGAAAAATAACTTTACTTGCTGTGAGTAAAATCGTTCCGGTAATGCAGTGTTTTTTGACTTGAAAGAGATTTTTTCTTGCTTTACAAGAATCCACAAGAATTTGAGGAGGACCTTGAAAGGCAAGTGATGACAATTGCCATCATTAGTGATCAGTCTACTTTGGAAATGAACCACAAGACGGAAGCCATCATGGTTGAGGGTATAAGACATAAGAGTCCTAAATGGAATTTATTTCTCAAGGTGCTGTGCTCTGCTGATGGGAATAATATATTCTCCGACTCTAAGCTATCAAGGAACTTTCATATATACTTGTGAAGTTTCTCGAACTTGATGGACTGAAGCCTAAAAGTACTGAAAGTAATGAGTCTCAAGAACAACATTTTCTGAAGTCTCTACTTTTTTTACTATTTCATAGTAGATTTTGCTCTTTATGTTGTACTTTATGTTGTTTTGTATTTTTAAGTCCACACACTGGTATTTTTTGTTATTTTCCATACTGTCTATATAAGACCTTACACATTTTTGTTTTGTAAAACACTGAAAACTGTTTTAAAATAAATAAAAAATTTTGAAAATTTGAAAATTGCCTGTATAGTTATAGTAATTAAGTACATAACTGCATTTATTTCACATTTTAATAAAAAAACTAGTTGAAACTACTTAATTTTTGAGTACTCTGAGTTTATGCTATGTAAAAATACCTCTGATTGAAGAGGAAAAGGTCATTTGGCATAATGAAGTTTGTTGTCTGAACTTCATATTTGTTAGATGTTGTCGTAACAAAAGAATTAACAACAAGAAATTATTGAGGCAAACTGTTGCGTAAATTTTTTTGTTTGGTCTAAACAATATTTCTTAGAGTGTACAATTGAAGCCAGAAATGGGCAAATGTTGTGCTATTGTTTTATTTTCCATACACTTAAACTTGTAAAAAACTATTAAGTTAACTTGATTTGTGTTGGACAACATGAAAGAATTGTGCGGAACCCAGCCTTTTTTTTTTACAGTGTGTGCAGATTACATAAAATTTGGCAGCATAACTGAGTGAGAAATAATTTGTGAAACCTAACCCATCATACTGACTAATGATTTGAATAGCAATACCCAAGAGGAGATTTTTTGTTGGAGGGTGTTAGTTTCAAAACCTGCAAACAAACATGTATTTAAAGTATTTTATTTACATAACAATCATTTTAAAAGTATGCTAAATTGCATTTCTTGTTCACAAAGGTTACCAAATCGAACTACTGAATCAAGCAGAATCAAGCAGACAAGTCTCTTTTGAAGCCAACGCTTAAAACACATTAACAACAGTCCTTTCTTCACAACTGTACCATCCACTTGCACAATTATCCACTCGACTGTGAGATTCTAGTCCATTAGCTATGCCATTTTTTAACATTATATTGTCTCTTCAGTGCGGTCTTACACACACTGCAGAAGAGAACACTGTTAAAATGACTAAATGCAATTAGAAAAAAGCTTACTTGCTAACTTTAGGGTTAACTAAGTTCAGAGTTATGTATGCTGTAGTACAGCTGAAAACATTGGAAGCTGATAATCCTGAACTGGACAGGCTTACTATGATTTTCTACTACAGTATAATTAATCTATTAGAGATGCTATTACAGTACTACAAGAACACCCAATTTAGATTTTAACCCCTTCGGACCCTGTGTCCATTACAATGGACATCACATGTCAGCCCATGTTTTTTAGCGTTTCATCTAATTTAAAGACTGTAGTCCATGAGAGTGGATGATTGCCATCCAAACAAATGGCAGGAAGGCTCGGCATGTTGTCATTTGAATTAAATCTACTACATTGAAAAGCAGCATGGCATCACTTTACAGATGTAAGCCATATTTAGAATGTTTTTATCCAGATGTATTGATATATATTGCCAATATTTCATAGATTGTATGTAAAAAAAAGAGGGATTACACATAATTAAAGTATAAAATCTTTTTTACTGTACCATTGCAAGCTTTAGATCAGGATTTTTAAAATATGTCTGTCCATTAGGATGGACAGCCGGTTCAAAATCTGTTACTGAAATTAAATCTCCAGTAATGCTGATTGAACTTATATATCTTACTAATTCATTGCTGAAACAATTTCACATGCAGAATATACAGATCTTAAAGAGAATGGAGCAGATGGAAATATCTCAGATGTGGACATTATGTAGAGCGATGAGGAAGATGAAGATGGGTTATTATAAACAAGGTGCAATCTATACAACAAAAATCTCAACATTAAAATAAAAATGTTACAATGGTAATGCTTGTGATTT
>NC_079436.1:6554932-6684932 GCF_903798145.1 Danio aesculapii | reverse complement strand
CCTTCATTTCAATTGTCCCATAAAAGCTACAGAACAGTAACATAAGAGGTATTTTCTGTACCATATAAGGTACAACTTTTACAATGGTACAAAACTGTTTCCCTCTTAAGTCCCAAGCTGTTTTTTTTACATGCATTTTTTATTTCTCTTTGCTATTTGGGCTTATTAGAACCTAATTAGAAAAAACTTAAGTATCACCTTTTGATATGATGTACTTTTAGAGAAAAAATATTTCCAAATACGTGCATATATGTGGTTCAAATTTCCATACAACACTTTTTCCTGATCGTTTTTCAATGCATTAATAACATATACATATTTTTTGAACATATTTTGACTATCAGAGAATAAAAACAATTTTTTTTGCCCATTTTCTACAGTTAAAAATAGTGTTTGGGACAGTTCATATGCTGTTTCAAGATGATACTGTTTGTCTATAATAAAATATAAAACTTTCAAAGTATTTTAAATAGCCACTTAAGAGATAAAGTGTGCTGTCCACGTATGTGGCCACTAAAGCCTTAGGAGGTTATGGAACATTATTTGTACCACTGTGTACCTTTTTTTCCCTGAAAGTGCACCTTTAAAAGATTAAAACACTGTTCTGAGGTCGTAAATAGCACTTTTAAAATAAATCATCATTTAAAATCATCATTTAAAAGCATATGTTTAAAGAAACATTAATAAACATTAATTATTAAGTTCTATAATACGAAACAACTGGTAAAACAAAACTACAGGTATTGTGAACTAAACATTTTAATGAACATTTGGTAAGCATTTTCTGATAAATACATTTTCATTATTGATATCCGACCTTTTGCCGTTTGCTTTCTACTAAACGCATGTGAGCTTTCAAAAGTTCAGCATATGCAAAGTGTTCATGCAGACATTTTAGTATTGTAAAACTAATCAAACATTGTTCATATCTTGTTACAATACTTTTACATAATTTTATTTCTATTTTAAAATTAAGTACATTAAATTATGCATTATGCATGCATTTTTTTTATTTCTCTTTGCTATTTGGGCTTATTGGAACCTAATTAGAATAAAACTTAAGTATCACCTTTTGATATGATGTACTTTTAGAGAAAAAATATTTCCAAATATGTGCATATATGTGGTTCAAATTTCCATACAACACTTTTTCCTGAATGTTTTTCAATGCATTAATAACATATACATATTTTTTGAACATATTTTGACTATCAGAGAATAAAAACTAAATTTTTTGCCCATTTTCTACAGTTAAAAATAGTGTTTGGGACAGTTCATATGCTGTTTCAAGATGATACTGTTTGTCTATAATAAAATATAAAACTTTCAAAGTATTTTAAATAGCCACTTAAGAGATAAAGTGTGCTGTCCACGTATGTGGCCACTAAAGCCTTAGGAGGTTATGGAACATTATTTGTACCACTGTGTACCTTTTTTTCCTGAGAGTGCACCTTTAAAAGGTTAAAACACTGTTCTGAGGTCGTAAATAGCACTTTCAAATCTTGGTTCTATATGGAACCTCATGAAAAAAGGTTCTGTTTAGCACCTAAGAGTTCTGCTATTGTTACAAGCCGACAAACCCTAATTTCATATTGTTTAGAACTATTTTTCCCAAGAGTTGCTCAGGGCACAGTAAGCAGGAGATGAGCAGCAAATCTCACACAGGGTTGTGGGATCAACAATGCAGCAGCATGACAGAGCAAAAAGCAGGCAGCAGTTAATCACTATGGTGAAGGCGGCCAAACAGTGATCAAAAACTGCCAGCAGTGCTGAAGCATCTGTGGACTCAATACAGCGCATTCAATACCTCCATTCAACTCCGATCTCAATGATGATAGCGAGTTTACAAGGCATTTGCAAACACAACTAATAAAATCCACTCACCTGGTCCTCAAAAGAAAGTGCTTGTCCCACATCTCGAGGGAAGCCGTCTATGACTATACCGCTGGCCTCTGGAATCTTCATGATCTTCTGCTTGATCTCAGTTATGGTTGTTTCCTGATGGAGATAAGTTAACATTGAGGTCAACGCTGTGTTTAACTGGTAAAAGGTTTTCATTTAAGTTTAAACATTAATTATTACATTTTAATAGAATTTACACTGAAGAAATATTAATATACCAAGCAGCGGGATTAGTAAACAAAGTGAGAGGGCAATCCCGTCAACTTGTAGATCAGGGGTGATGGCTGAACTATCATAGTATGATGCATTGTTTGAGAAAAGAACGATGTACTATGGAGTGTTTCCGTAGTTTCTCTGTCGCAGATCCATCGTTTGAACCACATTAGTTATAATGTAAAACGCCCATAATGATGCTCTAAACGGGGTGGACTAACAACTTTTTAGAGAAAACCCCCATCATTTTTGTGCAAATTATATTGTTTTATACGCACACGCATTTTAAACAATCCAATATTAGTTTTGGTAAAAACATACTTTGTAAATTAATTGAAATATAAGTAAATGACACATATACGAACCTATATATATTTCCTTTACAAATTTTATTGAAAATTCATTAATTTTTTCGGCTTAGTCCTTTTATTAATCAGGGGTCGCCACAGCGGAAAAAACCAAATGCAAATGACCTTCCAGCTGCAACCCATCACTGGGAAAACATCCATAAACACTCATGCACACACATACACTACGGACATTTTAGCTTACCCAATTCACCTATACCACATGTTTTTGGACTTGTGGGGGAAACCAGAGCTCCTGGAGAAAAGCCACGTGAACAGGGAGAACATGCAAACTCCACACAGAAACGCTAATTGACCCAGCCAGGGCTCGAACTAGTGACCTTCTTGCTGTGAGGTGATTGTGCTACCCACTGCGTGGTTGTAGGCCTAATTTACAGTAGGTACAGTAGCTATTTATTAAGAAATGAAAAAAATTATACTTAATAATAATAATAATAATAATATTATTATTATTATTATTATTATTATTATTGATGATGATGATGATGATGATGATGATGGTGGATGATGATGATGATATTATTATTATTATTATTATTATTATTATTATTATTATTATTATTGCAAAATGCATTATTGCAAAATGTTACTGCAAGGCTTTTAACAGGTACCAAAAAACATGACCACATTACAACAGTTTTACGTTCTTTGCACTGGTTTCATCTGGTCAATTTTAAAATTCTTCTCCTGGTTTTTAAATCTCTAAATGGCCTGGGACCTTCTTATCTGTCAGACATGTTGATTGAGCATCAGCCTGGGGTGCGTTACCGAAAACCATCATTAGCCAACTGAGGTCTCAGGTTATAGGGAACTTGCGACCTTAGTTGGCTAACGATGGTTTTCGGAAACGCACCCCTGAATGTAAAGTAAAATTGAATGAATTAAAAATACACAGGCCTGGCAGCTCATTTAAAAGCACATAACCCAAAGTAAATTAGGTCACAGCAAGCAGAGCTGATGGGAATAAAGTGCATGTAAACGCAAGCAAAAAAACTGACTTCTGCAAACCGGTAAACTTCTGTAAACCGGTAAACTGACTTCTGCAAATCTCAGTAAATTACCTTGCATGACTAATTTAAATCCCCCCATCCCATAAATGCACTTTACAGTAAAACTATATCCTTAAAAACCCACACACATCAGCTAAGTGACATATCCCATAGTAAATGTAACTGAATAACTAAGGAGGAAGATTTGAATGTCTCCAAGCGCTGGAAGGCAAATATATTCAAGCGTGGCAAATCTTGATGCGAATGGCATCTTTACAGCAGAGATCTAGCAACAGTTGCAAATTACCCTAAAAATAACTCTTACATCAGTCAACATTTGTTGCCCAGCATGAACTGTAATTTGTATGACCGAATGAAATCATTCTACCACTATCTGGAACAACCAGACAAGACTGAAACAGGGGACAATTTTTTAAATCCAAGGAAACTAACCCAACTATGACACCAACCTTGACACAAATTATAAAACTAATGTCAGAAATGCCTTGCATCACTTCCAAAACCTCATCTGTTTCTCCAGTACATGCTAAGCTGTATGTGGTTTGATCAAATGCCTTACGATAAACGTACAAAGAATAATGAATAATAAATCTTATCTACTGAAGCAAATCGACCTAGAAGCAATGAGTTGGAAATGCACACAGACTGAAAGTACCGAGAAACCAGAGAGAGACGTGCACTTATCATAAATTGCTGTTTTCAAACAAATAGCATTTATTTGGAAGCAATATTCCAACAGGGCAATATGGTGGCTCAGTGGTTAGCACTGTCGCCTCACAGCAAGAAGTTTGCTGGTTTGAGTCCCGGCTGGGTCAGTTGGCATTTCTGTGTGGAGTTCTGTGTATGTTCTTCCCTTGTTGGCGTGGGTTTCCTCCAGGTGCTCCAGTTTCCCGCACAGTCCAAGACATGCGTTTTAGGTGAATTGAATAGTGTATGTGTGTGAATGTGAGAGTGATTGGGTGTTTCCCAGTACTGGGTTGCAGCTGGAAGTGCATCCACTGTGTATAACATATGCTGGATAAGTTGGCAGATCATTCCGCTGTGGCGACCCCTGATGAACAAAAGGACTTAGCCAAAGGAAAATGAATGAATGAATGAATGAATGAATATTCCATCATAATCTCTTGCAAACTCAGTATACCGACATGGGTGGAGGAAGATTTAGGAATCAAGGGTTGCAAAGAATCTTTCCAAAGTACAGTACAGATTTGTTTTCCTTGATAATCCTCCTGATACAGACTTATAATACCACCTTTAAAAGCCTTCAAAATTATATGTACAAGTACACTCTATGAAAAAGTACACAAGCCAAGGTACACATAGGTTCTTTATTGATACCTTAAAGGAAACTGTAAATATGACAACTGATCTCTGGCTAATTTGGTTCTTCAATTAAGTTCGCGAATCAGATTAAATGTCTGGATGAACTGATCTGAGATCTCTGCGTGTGTTGTGAAGGACTGATTTACCGATTCTCGAAATCATGATCAGCATGGCAACGATTGGCCGATGGTACAGCAGCATAATGACATCGTCTGATTAATATTCTGCAAATTTACATAAAATTCGTAATAAATGTTTTTTTAAATATGATACGCAGTAACTTTCCACCTTTGTTGTGTCTAGAGTATTTATTTAGTTTTACATTTAGAGCGGATTTTCTTTAATATAGTAGCCTAGGCCTATTCAAGTTTCTTAATCGGTGTAAGGAATAACTGGCTGTCTAAATGAGTTTTGCTTCAAAAAAGCATTTAATATTGTTAAAGGTGTCTACAACTTTTGCAAATCATCAAATCACCGGCATATTAGCTGTCAAAACACATGCATGACTGCATAAATGATTATTCCTTAAAAAGCATAAGTCGAATATTGTGCATATCTATTATCATAAACAAACTGTACTAAAGCTGGTACCTTAAAATGCGTACCTTAGTATGCGTTTGTATTGTTACGAGTAGTTGTTGTTGTAGTGTAGTGTGTGTGTGGTGTTTCTTTCCCTCTCTCTTTCTCACTCTCTCTTTTCGAATTATTCGCAGGTGCAGCGGATTACGTCGGATCATGATTGGCGCTCGGATTGGTGGCGGCTGTATTTAAACCATCAGAGAGCATGGATTCGATGGCTCCCCGCTCTCTCTCGATTTCCCTCTGCTTGTTGGTCTGTGTGGAGATATTATTGCTTGAAAGATAAATATGAGTCTTGCTGATGTCTCTTATAGACGTTTTGTGAGATGCCGATGTGGAGTTGTATATCCTAACCGGAGATACCCGGTCTTCTGTCTCCCTGTCTGGCTTCGAGCATGGTAGGGAGGTTTGGTGCCTTCTATTTATTATTTTTGTTTTCTCCTGTGTTTGTTAGTAGGTAGGAAAGTTTACTGCATTTTATTTTATTATCTACTTTCCAGAGAAGTTTACTAAACCAAGTTTAGCTAGCTTGGTTTATTGTTATTTATTTTGGCTGAACCCCTCCCGATGTTATTTTTGCTCCTTATTTTATGTAAATAAATCATATTTTCTTTTTAATTCTCAGTGGTTGTGTTTTTGGTTTATATTTTGGGGAGAGAGAGTGCAGGGACACCAGGGAATATATTTTTAATCCCTGTTATTTTGTTATGTTTTGGTTAAACTTCTTTTTGATTAAGGATTTTTAATTTAATTTGTAACAGTATCAAAAAAGTCAATTACAGTTGTACTTTATTTCGAACTGGAGATTGCATATATATATATATATATATATATATATATATATATATATATATATATATATATATAAATAATATAGATATATATATATAAAATTATATATATATAAATTTTATCTTTAAACTTAATCTGAAATTATATTTAACTACTACTGTAAGAAAATATCAGCATTTGGTGTGTACTTTCAGTATTACCTTTGCTTGAAAATAGAGCCCTGAATGGGCTTTAAATCTAAGCCCTAGCAAAATTTTGGCGTTTTTTTTGTTTAGTTTTTTTAAATGTAAGTTTTAGTATTTTAAGTGACATCGATATCCAAGCGGTATGTGGTTCACAGTAAGTTTACTCAACTTACAAGTTGTGCATTCTGCATAACCAGTTGGCTCATCTTTTAAGGTTGCCACTATTTGAAAATTTTACCTAAAGTTTGACTTTCATTTAGCTTTTTACACTGACTGGCGCTTCCGGACCACACACATTAGATCTCATTAAACTTCTTTTTGAAGTTTTTTCTAAAGCAGGCCCGAAGCTCGATATGCATGCTAGATATGACATGAAAATTGACGACTCAAATGCAGGGCTCTACTTGACCCAATCTAATCTCGTTTATATGAAATAATCCTGCTCCCTAGCAGGTTTGAGCTAACAGAACTGTTGCTATGACAACTCTCGGATGAGTTTTGAACAACAAAACGATCCTGGATTGTGTCAAATCATCAATAACCAAATCCAGCTAATTAACATGTACGAAGAACAGACCCTTGGTCTTTATTGACATAGTCCAAGTGATCCATATGTCCTCCGAATTTTTTTATTCTGCAAAACCTTGCTTTTTTGGTTTATTTTATTTATTATTAAGGACATAGATGTTTAAAATAGAATAGAAAAGCTTTCAACTGGTACAAAACATATTTCCGGTTTGTACAGGTATATCCTACAACACAGAGGTTTCCAATTTTACAGTCTGTTAAAAGTCTCCTAATCCAGGAAGTCATTAGCAGAAGCTTAACTCAATACAAAGATGCATTTAATCCAGTGATGGAGTAAATGACATAGGTTGGCCATTTTATCCCCTGGTCAATAATCTTTGCAGATAGAATTCCCCCTCTAAAATCACACAAAGCATTTATAGAGTTTCTTCAGGGAATAAACATCCAGTGTGAGGTCTTATCTTCTTTTACTCTTTCAAAAACCCTGCCATAACATTGTGCTCTTACTTTCAGCCCCACAACTCTGTGCTCAGTTCTCAAATGCAAAGTTAATATGCAGGAAATGGAAAAATACAGCAAGCATTTAAGTTATTATTACCAAACTGAGCTTGTTACATTGTCAACAGATGCTGTATTTGTAAAAAGTAAGAAAAGAGCTCAACAAAAGCTAAGTTTGAGTTGTATCAAAAGATCTACAAGCCATTGAACAATATGGGATGTTAGAAGCAAGCAAAACCATTAGTAATATCCTTCAACCCTTGATTTTGAGTCTGTACACGTAATGTGTATGACCTCATATAGTCAAATGGCTACATAAAATCTTTGGGATTTATAAATTACACTAAATGATTTCAAATAACAGTGGATCACTACCTGATTACGTCCCGATCTGTCAATAAGATTGTTAAATTGCAAATCAGGCTCAAATTGCGCTAGGTTTAGGAGTAGGTGAACAAGGCATAAATTTGAAGAGCTACATATACTAATGATCTTTTGGACTGAGGGAGAAAGCCTAGCATGTCTGTGGGTAGTACCATAAGGTAACAATGATCTGCCTCTTTCATGAAGAGCAGGGTGATCAACATTATACAGGTTAACATGGTACTTGAGGCAAGCACCAAGTGAATAGGAATCCAGAATCTTGATGACCTTGTGGTAATGGTACATGATCACTGGAAAAGTATATCTGCTACAGGACCAGGCTGTATGGATGGTGAGACAAATGAAGGATATCGTTTTCAATGGGGTAACGTGAAAACTAAGATGTACTCTGAAGAGATGAAGAAGCTGGACCCAAGATTTATTTGCAGTAATACCTTGAACTAGCAATAAATCTTGGCTCTTGGAAAAGTAGATGCATACTGAGTTGAAGGAATTAGAGTTGAAAGGATGGTGTCTCAGAGATTCTCATGTCAGCATGTTGCAAGTGTTTACAAATGGCTCATTGAATGCAGGGATGAAGCAAGTAATCAAAGGGTGGACATTTTGTAGATGAACGGGGGCTCTTGGACTGAGAAAACAGGATTGCAATGTAACAGAAAATATGGTAGAACAGAGATTCTGCTCTTATGGGTGAATTAGTTGACATGGTTTGGAGAAGTGTGATCACAATTAAGATGCAAGTGTTACCATTGATACAGGCAGATGTGTAATTTAGGAGTTTGAGCTTGAATAAGCTTGCCAGATTAATTGTAAAGCTGGGGGAAGTGCAGTCTCTCTCTTTTCTGGAGACTCATCTGTTAAATGGATTCGAGAGGGTATCAGTTTTCACACCCTTGAATCAAGGACAATAGAAAGTTGAAAATTGAAGCATTTGCAGAATAAAGCCCACTTGGCTTGTTGGTGGTTAAGATGTTAACATTATGCAGATATTCCAGATTCTTATGATTTGTAAAATACACAAACTGATGCTGAGCTCTTTTCAACTATTTCTTCTGCTTCTCTAGGGCAATCTTGACAGTCCAAAGCTTCTGATTCCTGTTGACCACAGGAGTGAGCTTCTTAATGTAGAAGGCACATGGGTGAAGGTGTAGAGAACTCACCTGCTTCTGTGATAGACCGCCACAACTTAGATGCTAGAGGCATCATCATTGAAAACAAATAGAGGCATCTAGACAGGAGAAGACTGAACTGGCTGTTTATGCAACCTTCAGTTGGTGGAACTTGTCAATCTGATGATTCCAGATCAAAGATTTATGCTTGGATTTTAACAAGTTGCTCCAGAGGACTTAAAAACGTAAAAGTCAAGGAACCTTTGGAACCCTTTGATTGAGTATGGTGTGGGCCAGTTATTCACATTCTCATCCATCTGCATTGAAATGAATCAGGATAAACCAATAGAGAAGCACCTGGAGTACCTCATGTATAATATCCTGGAATACAGAGAGTGCACTGACCAAGACATAGCACATATTTATAGAGGACAGCAGGTGTGATGAAGCCTGTCTTCCACACATCCCCTCAGATATCATGATGAGATTGTAGAAACTCTGCAAATCTAATTAGGGTTAAAAATTTTGCCACAATCAAGATCCTCCAGGGCTGCTGGGATGAGTGGATGTTGAAATTTCACAGTGATTTTATTAAAAACTTCATAATCAATGCCAGTCTTTTAGCCCTCTATCCTTCTTGGAAATTAACAAAAACCCCAGGAGTTGGAAGGATGGATGTAACCTCTCTCAAGTGCCCTAATCATGACCTCTTGCATAGCATTCTGCTCTGGGAGGGGTAGAGAATAAAGAGTCCATCTGGGCACTGAATCACCTGCTAATAGGTTGGTTGCACAGTCCCATGGCCAGTAAAGAGGTTGGTAGCTCACTTGGGGTAGAACATATTGCTGGAGGGATTAACACTTGAGAATATCCACTCAATTGAAAGCTCTAAATTAAAAGTGATAGTCATGTTCTCGGGCTTGAGAGGAAAGGGGACATATGGAAAACCGTTCGGGAAACAATTATTGCTCCACTTTAGAATATCCATGATTAGCCAGAAGATGATTGGATTATGCTGAACAAGTCATGGGTAACCTAAGGTAATATCTGCTGTCGACTGCTCAAGAAACAGAAAATGGATTTCCTCAAGATGTTTGTAGCTTCAGAAGTCCAGCTAATTGATTGAAATTATCCCGGTAAAGAGATTTACCAGTCAACATTTCAACTGGGTAAGTGATCTTCTTATTAAGTTGCCAGCAAACTGGCACATACTTCATTTGCAAGAGGTTGCTAGAGTTTAACATTTTATAGCTTAATCATCAATAAACATTTTTCTATGGCAAATATGTTAAAGCTGCTCACCAATAGATGTCAATGGGAATCATAAAAAGACTTCTCTGAAGTGACTGTCGAAGACATCAAATGATTGAGTAAAAGGCCCATGCTTATTTTAAATCATTTGGCCTATTGGAGTTGTAATAATCTGAGTGGGGATCGAACCCGGGTCGTGGTTAGCAGTAGTTCTAACTTCGTGAGCTAAGTCAGCAAGTGGTGGCCCAAGAGCAGAGGAGGAACAAAGTTAGTCCACAACGTATAAATTCCCAAAAAATAATACAGTCTTTACTCAAGAGAACTTTACAAAAAGGAGAGACATCATTTCTCTCTACAGCCAGGGTTGAAAAAGGAATACAACAAAAATAGAAATACAAATGGCTTCCAGGCCTCCTTAATGGAAAATCTAAATAAAGAGTTTGAGAGGACAGACATGAGGATGCAGTCAAAAGAGAAGAAACAAAGGGTCAGGTCCACATGTGGGTGATTCCAGATAGAACAAGTAGGAGCAGATCTAGTGGGGCAGGTAGCCAAGATGAAGCCAGCCGTGCAGGAGACCAGGAAGAAACAAGGAGACAAGGTGGAGCAGGAAACCAGAGCAGAGCCATACAAGAAGGAGAGGAGAGAGCCACGAGTACATTTAGGACATTTACATTTATCCAGGGGTGTCCAAACCCAATCAGACACACCTGGACTAGCTAATCAATCTCCTAGAAATTTAGGACCACAACGGTGGCACACCCCTGGTTTTATCCAAAGTGACTAACACCCAAGAACACACACCCGGAGCAGTGGGCCAGGGAGCAATTGGGGGTTCTGTGTATTAATGTGGAAAGGTTGATATTTATTCACCCTCCCCACCAACAAAGCCTACTGGTGCCTAGACTTGAACCTGCGACCTTTGGATCCCAAGTCCAACTCTCTAACCATTATTCCACAGCTGCCCCCAGGAGTGAAAACTAGAGCGGATTAGGCAAAGTAAAGGAACAGCTAGAAATTTAGGACCACAACGGTGGCACAGGTGAAGCAAAAGCCCACCTTAGAAGAGCCACATAACACTACAGATACAGGGTTTGAGAGCACTTAGACAACAACAGGATCGGAGAGTGCTAAGACAGCCATGCCACACGAGAGCACTGAGACAGCCAGGTTTGAGAGTGCTGAGAAACCTGCAGGGCACAAAAGTACTGAGAGAGATGGGCTTGATGGCACTTAAATGACTGTGTGGGTTGAGAGCACTGAAACGGCTGGACTACCTGAGAGTGATGAAACCACAAGAGTAGAAAGTGCTGAATCCATGATACTTGAGTGTATGGAAACCACAGAGCTTTGGTGCAAGGGCTTTGTGTGGTGAAGAGATTGCTATGGCCACAGGGCCATAAGAATCCTGATTTGGTAGAGATTGAAAGGCATCATAATCTTTGCCAAAATGGGCTGGGCTGGGTTTCCTGATAACAAATGCATCTTGGCTCTTGCAACATTAATGAACAATCATTGCAACTCTACTTGAAACTTAAAACTTGAACTCATTCTACATGCTACTAATGCCGAGTTCAGACTGCAGGGATTTTCAAGTAGTCGTGTCACACACGTTTTCACACTGCATAACTATCTGGGGTAGCCTTTTGTCACTGCTTTGTTTACACTGCAAGATGAATCGCAAGAGAGGGTTTCACACTGCATGACTGTACAGTAAGAGAATCGCCCAAAACTTTGTCTCGATCTGTATGTCTCACATGTCTCACAACCAAACACATGCGAGAAGTGACATGGAAACAACACAAGGCCACATAGTATATCTTTTGTGATTAGCAGCATAATAAGAAAGAAGCCCACCTTTTGCTCACCTGGCTTTTGAAGGGAATTAACAATTTCTCTTTAACTTTTTTCCTTTTCAACATGGTTGTAGTAATGCTCAAAGGACATTTCATACAGACCCGGGTGCTCCTGACAAATTTCCACTAGTTTTTCCTCCATTTCTTGGGTTCAAATAGACTGAAAAGAAGTTTAACATTTCCCCCAGTCTCCCGCTGACCTGCAGATACCCATGCTAGTGGATGCTGCTCTCTCATTGGCTGTAGGTAATCACTTACCCTATTTTCAATCAGAACACATATCACACTGCATGATTTTGAATCGTTGACAGATTCAGATATTCAGCATGCCAAATATCTCACGGGTGTCGACGACTGATCGGTTGATTCTCTCAGATCGTGTCTTTCATAGTTCACACTGTGTGATTGTTACTCGCGTGAACGAGCACCAATTTGCCTGTGATTTCAGGTATTTGTCTGCGATTTCTCAAAAATCACGCTAAAGTCGGCTAAAATCATGCAGTCTAAACTCGGCATTAGGAGTCACAGTCAATTTCCAAATGCTAAAACATAAACTTTTATGGAGTTGTATCCTGAATGTTTAACCTAATTTATCATCTCTTGCAGACTAGCAATCGAGTGAAAAAAAAAACACATAAAAGTTAAAGAACATTAGGTTATCCAAAGAAATGCCTAAAATGAATGGGTTTTTATGCTCGTCCATGCAAGTTACTGACAATTTTTATTTTATTTTTTGGAGTTTTTCCATCTTTCAAGCACTGCATTTAAATTATTTGATCTATTTTTTCTGTTCAGTCATTTAATTTAGATGTGTATTTCTATTTTGGTTATTTGTTTTCTTTGAGCCTGTAGAATAAAGTACAACACCTTTAATTATAATCATTAGATTAGATTAGATTAGATTCAACTCTATTGTGATTACACATGTACAATTACAAGGCAACGAAATGCAGTTTCGGTCTAACCAGCAGCGCAATAGCAGCAAGTGCAGGATATAGGTATAAGTTATAAAGTGCAGTTATTAAAAAAACTATGGTAATATTTACAGATGGATGTACTATGAACGTTATATACAGGTTGTAATAGCTTTGAACAGATTTACAATAAATGAATATATGTACAGGATGCTATTAATAATCAGAAGTGTGCAGATAGATAAACATAATTACAAATGTCCATGTGCAGTGGGTATGTACAGTTCAAATAAATGAATCAGTGCAATGAATATGTGCAAACTTTAAATGTGCAAATGTTAAATAGTGCAGTGATTGTGAGGAGTATAAGTAAGAGGAGTGTGGGGGGTGTATTGGGGGGGCAAAAGAGTCAGTGAGGGGCAGAGTTCAAAAGGGAGACAGCTCTGGGGAAAAAGCTGTTCCTCATACCTTTTAAACATTTTAAACTTGTGTAAAGTCAATGTAGTTGCGTTACTTTCATTACAAATAAAGCTTTTAGAAGAAAAATTGCTTCTTTTAAATAATTTTGCAATGTCAGTTAATAAGCATGTGCTTTTAAATTGCTGGAGGAAGCGAGCTGAAACGGCTGCTGACAAAAGTGGTTGCTTCTTCAATTGGAAATACAGACATTGCTTTGATTTCATTGAGTCAAAAAACAAAAATATTGCTGTGGAATGCAGTCGATGTCCAGTCACTAAAAAGCTTTCGACTGCTTATAACTCGACCAGCAACTTGTTCAAGCAACTGAACAGAAAGCATTCTACGACAATACTCGTCACCAAGGAGGACACCGGCACCCAAAAACACGGTGGTGCAACTCAATCTAAACAGGTTAAATTGGATTTTTGTGATGATCAGGAATGAAAGTATTTTCTGAATGTGAAGAGAAGTGTAGCTGCTTATGGGGCCATTCACATATTGCATCTTTTGTGCATGCAAGTTCGTTGTTGAGGCGCATGCGCCTCGCACACATATTTTAGGAGCACATATTGCATGCGCTCACATTTTACAGGCGCACCAGTTGAAAACCGTGAGGCACGTGACAAGAACTGATCGATCAGCTTTAAGCTTTGTATGGAATATACACCAACTACCTCAGACAAACACAGAACACCCAAACACTGCAGTGCTTTTGTTATGGATGCCAATGGTTACAGGTTCCAGTTTTCTTCATGTCTTCTTTTGTGTTAAAAAAAAAAGACAAACTGGTTTGGAACAAGTGAAAGATGAGAGAATTTTAAGTTTTAAGTTTAACTATCTCTTAGTCTTTTGAATATGTCAAGCTGCTGTGATCAACCCATTGTAATTTTCTTAGTGAATATTAAATTGTTGAAAGAGCTGCAGTTTATTTTGTATTTTATAGGTATATTTTATGTCTTAAAAGTAACTTTTCCAGTAGTAGTCAGTAATTTGTAATCTATTACTTTTTTAAAGTAACTTACCCAACACTGATCAAACCCCATACAGAAATTGTATATATGGCAACACAAGTTATATGACGATATGCAATAGAATGCAAAGTACTTCACAATATTGCAAAAATGGCCCTTAATTTTCAAGCATTTTCCACTTCCTTCAACAGCAGAGCATCCCTAAAACAAGACTGGCCATCTTTACTTTTGACTTGGATATGATATTCTTATAAGCTTTGCCATTTTTACTTTTACATCTTGCTTTACAAATTAATAGTAGCATATTCAAGTAAGGCCATGCTTGTCTAGTGTTATTCTTATACACTGCCTTAATATGCCTTCCCTGCTTCATCGGGTCATATTGCAAGCCTGTGACAGTAAATTGAGGGCATTTTGGCAAACATTGGCTCCCACTTGATAATATTAAGCGTTTTCATTTAACATCCTCTAAGGTTTTCTGGTATTTCAGTCTTAAGAATTATTCTGCCTGTCTCCTCTCTAGACTCTGTTGGAGTCTTAGTGTATTCATAGACATGTATTAATGTAAAAGCATTCTAATATAATTAAATATGCTTTATAGCTTTTATGATACCTGTTTTGATATCTATTTTGAATTGGTCATGTCTGCCCCTTAGCTTTAACACATGCATGGGGTAAATTTGTTTATGTATGAACAGCTAAAGCAAATTAAGTCTTGTTATAGAGTTTCCAAAGGCTTAACTGTATTTGAAAAACACTGTGTGACCTGCCATACAAACAATGACTTCAGAACAGTTATGTTGAATACTACATAGACAGCATTTATTGAAAACATTATGGCTTTACCAGGTAAATATAGTTCTCAAGGAGCTGTTGACATGAAAGTAACCCAGATTTTGATAAAAACCAAAACATTGCAAACATTTTAATTAAAATAAGAGAAAGTACTAAACTACCGAAATGTATTTAATACTTTGTATAAAAGGCTTTTTTGTTTTTGGTAGTGACAGCTTCAATTTACATTTTGTATGAACAATGGAATAGGTCTATTATATTCCCTGTACTTCAATAGAGGCTAAAAATCTTGATGGTTCTGTGGGTGTCTTCTGTGAGATATGATCTTTATTTCTTTGTTTCTATTGGAATCAGGTCAGGTGATTGGCAAGGTCATTCAACCGATTCAAATGTTATCACTCGATTGAATGGGCGTTATCAGTGGTTATCAGCTGATAGATTTTGGGGAAAAAGGAATAGGTTACTAAGTCTCGCAACATACATTTTGCCCATAGTTATTTGAATTGTTCAGAAACAGTAGGTAAGTGGGTGAGCGCCGCTTTTTGTATTTTTGTTTACTATTTCAGGGAGTGTACTTTATTGGCGTAGCATACGCTAAAGATTTCGGTTTCTTTTTCACAATTTTATTTTCATTAGTAAGTGTAGAGGGGATCTTGTGTTCTAGTTAAGGTGGCTTTTGGTTTTGTTGAGTTCTTTGCTTTAGCGCCACTCTAGTTGCTTTTATATTTCAATGTATTATATTTCTGTTTGCTTATAAAATTTTCAAAATGCATTCTACAAAGCGGACACATGGCTCTCTATTGTTGGCTTTATCACTTTTTTCCTCATAGAGGAATAAACGAATTCATTGTTAAGATTGTGTCCTTGTTTTTTCCATCTATTTCCTTCAGTAATAATATAATATTCTAAATGTTGCGTTTACCCTCCCTAGACAACTTATTAAATCGTAACATTAATAAAGAGACTAAGGTGAAGGAAAATTAATTATAAACATAAATTATCATTCATTCATATTCCTTCAGGTTAGATCCCCTATTTATCAGGGGTCGCCACAGCGGAATACACTCATTCACACTCATACACTACGGCCAACTTTGTTTATTCAGTTCACCTACAGCGCATGCATTTGGACTGTGTGGGAAACCGGAGGAAACCCACACAAAGACGGGGAGAACTTACAAATACCACCCAGAAATGCCAACTGGTCCAGCCGGGACTCAAACCAGCGACCTTCTTGCTGTGAGGTGACAGTGCTAACCACTGAGCCACCCCCACATAAATTATGGGAAAATATTTTACGATGCTTTTTTCTTTTGTCTGTGTGTTAACATTGAAGTGAATCGAAAGCAGAAAACTCAATATTTGATGCAAAAACATGAATCAAACAAGGCCAAATATCCGTCTTGAAATCTGTACAACAGTTCATTATTTTCTAATTTATGACAGATGTTTGTGGTGTTTCTAATAAAACTAACTCTAGCATATATTTTGAATCTCAAAATAAAATCTGCCGTGTATGAACATATTCAAAGTTGATCCCTATATACTCTGACTTCCTGTCTCATGTTCAGTACATACCTGTGGTGCCAGTTCCCCATTGGTGATTATCCTGGCAATCAGGCTCCATTTCCTGTTGCTGGTGGCATTGTGGATCATCTTTTTCCTGAGTAGCTCACCCACTGAGACATATTCAAAGCCATAGCGCTCGGCAATCTTCAGACACTGTGTACCTTTACCGCTGCCTGGGCCACCTGTTTAGGAAGAGGATGGTAAGATATGTACATGTACTAACTGACAAACACCCATATTTATGCAGGCTCAGAAAATCACCTTTAAATATAAACTTATACAAGATAACGTCCTATTATGTATGATAATATTTCTAACAACACAATTCCATACAGTAAAATGTTAACAGTCATGACACAAATCTGTCTGATTGTGGTGATCCTTTTGTTAGTTGTCTGTATACATTGTTGTCTTGAGGCTCATGTGGCTTTCTTAATTTACTTCCTATTTGTTTCCTTTCATGCTGTCTTTTATTAAGACTTTATAGTGTGCTCAACAGGTTCCCTCGCTCCTGACCAAGCTCTTTCATTGCTATAATCTAATCTAGACTTTTTGTGCTTTGTCTGGAGCCTCCAACAGAGAGCAGGTTGGACATCTTTGCAAAACTCTCCAGGAGAAGCAGCTTTGTTTGGCTTGAGGCCTCTGCCTACATGCAGTGCATTCGGAAAGTAGTCATAGTGCTTCACTTTTTCCTCTTTATTTACGTTACAGCCTTATTCCAAAATGGATTAAATTAATTTATTTCCTCAAAATTATTCACACAATACCCCATAATGACAATGTGAAAAAAGATTTTTTGAAATTGTTGCAAATTTATTAAAAATAAAAACCTGAAAAATCTCATGTACATAAGTATTCACAGCCTTTGCCGTGAAGCTCTAAATTGAGCTCAGATACATTCTGTTTCCACTGATCATTCTTGAGATGCTTCAGCAGCTTAATTGGAGTTCACCTGTAGTAAATTCAGCTGATTGGACATGATTTAAAAAAGGCATACACCTGTCTATATAAGGTCCCAGGGTTGACAGTGCATGTCAAAGCACAAACCAAGCATGAAGACGAAGGAATTGGCTCTAGACCTCCGAGACAGGATTGTCTCGAGGCACAAGACTGGGAAAGGTTACAGAAACATTTCTGCTGCTCTGAAAGTTCCAATGAGCACAGTGGCCTCCATCATCCAAAAGTGGAAGAAGTTTGGTGCCTCCAGGACTCTTCCTAGAGCTGGCCGGCCATCTAAGCTGAGTGATAGCCGGGGGGTGGGGGGGGTGGGGGTATGGGGGCCTTAGTCAGTGAGGTGATCAAAAACCTGATGGTCACTGTCTGAGCTCCAGCGTTCTTCTGTAAAGAGAGGAGACCCTTACAGAAGGACAACCATCTGTGCAGCAATCCACCAACCAGCCCTGTATGGTAGAGTGGCCAGAGGTAAGCCACTCCCCGCCTGAAATTTGCCAAAAGGCATCTGAAGGACTCTCGGACCATAATAAAAAATTAAATTCTCTGGTCTGATGAGACTAAAATTGAACTCTTTGGAGTGAATGCCAGGTGTTACATTTGGAGAAAACCAAGCACCACTCATTACCAGGCTAATACCATCATGAAGCATGGTGGTGGCAGCATCATGCTGTAGGGATGTTTTTCAGCAGCAGGAACTGGAAGACTAGTCAGGATAGAGGGAAAGATGAATGCAGCAATGTACAGAAACATCCTGAATCAAAACCTGCTACAGAGTGTTCCTGCTACACAGTGTTCTTTACCTCAGACCGGGGCGACGGTGCATCTTCCAGCAGGACAATGACCCAAGGCACACTGCCAAAATATCAATGCAGTGACTTCACAACAACTTGGTCATTGAGTGGCCCAGCCAATGCCAAGTCCTAAATCCTGTTGAACATCCAACTGATAGAGCTTGAGAGAAATTCCCAAGGACAGGTGTGCCAAGCTTGTGGCATCATATTCAAAAAGACTTGAGGCTGTAATTGCTGCCAAAGGTGCATCAACAAAGTATTGAGCAAAGGCTGTTAATACTTATGTACATGTGATTTATTTTATTTAATTTTTTTTAATTAATTTGCAACAGTTAAAAAAATACATGGTCTGTATAAAATACATGCACTGTATATTGTGCAAATCCTGAAAATCTGCTGTTGTATCTTGATGTTTTTTGGTGGGGTTATGAGCCCAGAATAAAGTTATCCACCCAATGACCTCTAATGACCATCCATAGCCCTGGATATCAAGCAGTTTGAGCTGGTTTGGTATACACCCAGAATACGGTGCATATTGAACCAATAAACACTTTCCCATTGATGTGTTGCAAATCTTGCCCATTCATCTCTCACTTTACCCTTGCTTTAGCCACTGGAATTTTTCCTCTAGAAGTCTGTTCTTTCATTATTAGACCAAGTGTTTCAACCTGGATATTTTGGTAATTAGTTTATTTTTATTTATTTATTTATTTTTTATGCAAAGATTATATAATATAAAGCATAGCTTTACAAATGTATAAGGAATTAGGATTCTGACAGCTAAACCCATCTTGTGAAAAGGGTCTAGTATGTCTATTTTCCAGTGGTCTGTAGGTTTGCAACATTTTGGGCTCTATATTAACAATCTAGGCGCAAAGTCTAAATAGCATGGCGCAAAAACATTAAGGGCATGTCTGAATACACTTTTGCTATTTTAAGGATGGAAAAATGTGCTCTGCACCTTGGCACATGGTCTAACATGGTTGTACTTATTCTCTTAAAGAGTTATGGGTGCGTGTTTTGAGCATAACCTGCATTAAAACCAATCACGTTATGCTCACAAGTCTCCCATTTCCTTTAAGAGTCAGTTGTGGACTTTGTAAGTGGAAAAACTGATCGCTTCACTGGCAAGAAAACTGTTAAACAGACTGTCTGCGCGAGGATAAAGAACCATTCGCCGTCTTTAATTTTCTTTACTTTTACTCTTTACTTTACTCCTTTACTTTCATGAATAAGGAAACGGTGTTGTACACACTCCACTGATGACATCCATTAGCCTACATAATTAATTTATTTGTTAAGCGCAAAGATTTGTTTCAAAACCAGTTCTAAATTCAGTTATATTTTCCAGCAAACGAATAAATTAACAATAATAACAAGTTATATCCAAACACATAACCTATTCTTATGCCCTATATGGTGATGCATGCATCTTCAAAACCCGACAGGTGGACAAATCTAAACTTGTTTTTATTAAACAAATATAAATATGCATAAAATAAATAATACTGCTGATAATAATAACATTATACAAATGCAAATTGTCATGAATTAACTGAAAAAAGATGAAGAAGGCATGTGGCATTTATGTAGAAAAATAGTCATTTTTGTATTTTAATCCATTGTTTTTTTCCTATATAAAGATATTTGCATATTGCTGTACATCTTGTGTGTATTAAGCGTTTGGACTAACGTGCTCTGTGCTGGACTTTAGACCAGCTTTTAGTTAGTCAATGTCGCAATCTAATTCAGATCCTCAAAATAACAACATGCCAACAATGCGCCTTAACACACCTCCTGTTTATACCAGCACACTCATGAGTCCACAAAGAGGCGCAAATGGATTTTCTATTTAAACAATGTGGCGCAAAATGTGAAAATTAGGGTTGCGCTTGCTAAGCTTGCAATCTAACATCTACAATGTGGATGACTTTTATTTAAAGTAAACAAAAACTGAATTTGAAACTTCTAAAAAGACAATGATGCAGGACTGTACTTACAGTAACTGCTTTAGTGGGGGAAAGCATTACGATAAAATGTGCATATCTAGGAAACTCTTGACAAAAAAAATCAGCACACTGCCACTTTAATTCTGAAAAAAAGATTCATCTGATGGCAGTGTGCTGAATTTTTTACTTTGTTTACTGGGAAAGAATTACAATTCCATGAAGCACTGCAAATAACATGATCATATTAAAAACTACCAAGAAATGTACAATTATTCATTTAAAGTTGTTGACTAAAGAGCAGCATGGTGGCTCATTGGCTAGCACGGTTGCCTCACAGCAATCTGGTCCAAGTACCAGCCGAAACAGGCCTTTCTGTGACAAAGTCATGCAATTTAGATGAATTCATTCATTCATTCATTTTCTTTTTGGCTTAATCCCTTTTTTAATCTGGGGTCGCAACAGCGGAATGAACCGCCAACTTATCCAGCATATCTTTTATGCAGCGGATGCCCTTCCAGCTGCAACCCATTACTGGGAAACATCCATACACTCTCATTCACACAAATACACTACGGACAATTTAGCCTACCCAGTTTACCTATACCGCATGTCTTGGACTTGTGGGGGAAACCTGAGCACCCAGAGAAAACCCACCCGAACACGGGGAGAACATGCAAACTCCATACAGAAACGCCAACTGACCCAGCCGAGGCTCGAACTAGCGACCTTCTTGCTGTGAGCGTGCTACCCACTGCGCCACCGTGCAGCCCTTTAGATGAACTGGTTAAACTAAATTGTGATGTGTGAATCGGAGAGTGTGCAGGTGTTTCCCAGCACTGAGGGTTGTACTCTCACTGCTAAGTTGTGGCTGGAAGGGATATTAAAAAAATATATAAAACATATTCCAGAGAATAATTGGTGGTTCATTCCACTGTGTTGACCCCTGGTAAAGCAGGGACATAGCTGAAAGAGAGTGAATGAGTTGACTAGAAACAAATATATGTTAAGTGTATTTGTTGATCTGACTCTCCAGGTAAAGTAGTTTTCACCACAGTTTCCTCCTGCAAATATGACATTGTTCAGTTGAAATTTAAGCAGAAACAAGTACTGCTAATATCTCAATAAGATAATACCGCATGTGGGTGGTCACTTGACTGATGGGATGCACATTCATTTGCTTGTGGGTAACATTCAGCACAGATAATTTTGCCTTCACAAATGATATCAGTCAGCTTAAAGAGACATGCACGCTGTTCAGGGAAGTCTGATAAGGCAGGAGGGAAATGTGCAGCTATCAGATATTTCTCTCTAAACTATTAGCAGTGACAGCAGCCCTGTTTACAGCAGGTATCCATCTCATGGGCATCCTCAGTGATCTCATTTAATTGGATTTGGACTAATTTTGATCAAATCATTTATAATGTCAGTATATGTTATGCATTAGAAACAGTCATCAAACTGCTGTTCTCAAATGTACTCTAACCACAAACACAACTCTGTGTGGAATATTACTGTGTTATTAAACTAGGGGTGCGCCAATATCAAAATTCAGACCAATATAAAAAACTGAATAATTTTCATGCTATGAAAAATCTGGCTTAAATCATTTTAACTTGTGAAAGACACAGGTTTTCCTTCAGTATATTTTTATTGCTGTATCGGTACTTTTACTCCACTCATTTCCTTTAACCAGCAGTCAATACATTTTGTTTTCTTGTCTATGGGGATTAACTTAGTAGAAAAATCAGTCTTGTGATTCCTTTCAAATTAAATCACACATAGAAAGTAAATTGCATCATACGAAACGACCTCAATACATGGGCGCTTTACAAATACAGCAAACCGTCTAGAAGCTTAAGTGTCCAAGATGACCAAAATCTTTACACGTGATGACTGAGAGACTGCATGTCAGTGATGAGAAGATGACCGATGTTTACTGTATGATGACTGAAATCATGGCCTTAAACAATTGCTAAATGCACTACAGAATATTACATTTTCACACACATGCACAAATGGCATGTAATCGCATCAGCCTTTCACAGCATACTCATGAGTGCTTTTAAAATGGCTTTCTACTAATACTTTTATTCTACTTGCACTATGTTTTAGAGCAAGTATTGGTACTTTTACTTGAGTAAATTTTTCAGTATTTGTTCTGCCACTGCTGACATCTGAATCTTGATCAGTCCTTGCAAAAGATTTTCTATTTTCTTCTGACTTTAATTAACATTGAAACATAAACATTAAAACCCTAAAAAAAGCATAACAAACAATTGACATTATGGAGGAGGGGTCAATTAGGCATGCTTATACACTGCAAATTAGCATTCATTATTAATACAGCTATTATGATGGAGTGCTATTATCAAATAAAAAAAACCTTTACAGAAGATCTCAGATGAGAACAGTAACTGTCTCAGTCTGAGAATTAGATTGGGGAGGAAAAATGGCTTTTTTCACACAAGAGGGCTGTTTTCTTTAAAAACCTATACCTACAGAGCAAAGACTATAGAGGAATTACCAACCTACGTCACACATGATGTCACCAGAACATGTCGTGTTGTGTGGTAGATGCCAAATTCGAAAAGTCCAAAAATAGAAAAATTTAGTTTTACCGTATGTCACACTGCTTTTAATGCCAACCGCCAGGGGCGCCGCTAGGGGTGGGGGGTTGTCGTGGACCCCCAATAATATCTCTGGGGCCCCCAAAATGCGTGAATCATGCCCTTAATTCCAACAACACTGTTGAAGTCTGGATAAAAGAATAGATGGGTTGACTGCATCAAGACCAATCAAATCCAAAAGCACCTGAGTCAACAGCTAGAAGAAGATCTTATAACTATTAAAAGAGCAGTTCAGAAATATGCCGTGGCTTAAAACATCACTGAAATTGTTTTCATCAATAATTAACTCATCTAAAAATGATTGACTTTAATAAAAAACTATTCTCTTCATAACTTCTAATGTAAAAGTTTACAAATAGGTCTATAATTAGATAAAAATTAAGGATCTAGATTATATTTCTTAAAAGATGTTGCGCAATGACATGTTTAAAACTAACCCAGACTCATTCTGAAAATGTACCTCCATATACATTTCTGGAGAGCGCTAAATATATCCTAGGAGCTACGTTTTTTTGCAGTTTTTGTTTTCGAGAATCCACCAATCCACCAGGCGCTATGTACGCCTTTTGAGATCTCAAATTTCTCCCGCGAGTGCCATTCGCACCTGCTCTTTTCACAATAGTCCACCAGAGGCTGCTGTCGACTGACTGACTAAATGACTGGCTGACAAACCGATCGACTGACCTACCCTCTTTCTACCCTAAACCCAACCAAAGTGTTTTTAAAAGCACTGAAAGACAAAATGCAGCCGTACTTCTGGCTACATAATTTATGATCCCCAGAAATGTATATAGGGCTACATTTTCAGAATGAGCCTGTGTTGTTTAAAATAGCTGAGAAGGAAAAATGGAGGAAAACGTATTTACTGCATTTACCTGTATTTAGGGACTATGGTGATACAAAATTCAGGGAAAAAATATAGGCTGATTAAACCAACTTAATTTCAAACATACCTAAAAGTGCATTTAAAAGTAAACAAACAAACAAACAAACAAAAAACTTCTGAACTGTTGCTGTGTCTCATTTCAGAGGTACTGTAAGTCCTTCGAAGTCCACATAAGCCCAACCTAGCATTTTGAAATGAGACGATCTAGCCAACAGAGGACAGATCTCGTCACTTAGCAACCGGAACAGCTGCCGTTAATAAGCAACAATAAAACTTCTTAGACTTTTTTTTTTTTCAAAGTGATTTTAAAACTTATGTTAAGTGATCTGAATGCAAAGCAAGGTTTACAAAAGCTGGAAATACACTCACCGGCCATTTTATTAGGTACACCTTACTAGTACCGGGTTGGACCCAATTTTGCTTTTAGAACTGCCTTAATCCTTCGTGGTATAGATTCAACAAGGTACTGGAAATATTCCTCAGAGATTTTGGTCCATATTGACATGATAGCATCACACAGTTGCTGCAGATTTGTTGGCTGCACATCCATGATGTGAATCTCTCGTTCTACTATATCCCAAAGGTGCTCTATTGGATTGAGCCCTGGTGACTGTGGAGGCCAATTGAGTACAGTGAACTCATTGTCATGTTCAAGAAACCAGTCTGACAGGATTCACGCTTTATGACATGGCACGTTATGCTGCCAGAAGTATCCATCAGAAGATGGGTACACAGTGGTCATAAAGAGATGGACATGGTCATCAACAATACTCAGGTAGGCTGTGGTGTTGACACTACGTTAAATTTGTACTAATGGGACCAAAGTGTGCCAAGAAAATATCCTCCACATCATTACACCACCACCACCACCACCACCAGCCTGATCCGTTGATACAAGGCAGGATGGATCCATGCTTTCATGTTGTTGATGCCAAATTCTGACCCTACTATCCGAATGTCATAGCAGAAATCGAGACTCATCAGACCAGGCAACATTTTTCCAAACTTCTATTGTCAAATTTTGGTAAGCCTGTGTGAATTGTAGCCTCAGTTTCCTGCTCCTAGCTGATAGAAGTGGCACCCGGTGTGGTCTTCTGCTGCTGTAGCCCATCGGCCTAAAGGTTCGACATATTGTGCTCTTCTGCATACCTCGGTTGCAACGAATGGTTATTTGAGTTACTGTTGCCTTTCTATCAGCTCCAACCAGTATGGCCATTCTCCTCTGATCTCTGCCATCAACAAAGCATTTGCGCCCACAGAACTGCCACTCGCTGGATATTTTCTTTTTTTTTGGATCATTCTCTGTAAACCCTACAGATGGTTGTGTGTGAAAATCCCAGTAGATCAGCAGTTTCTGAAATACTCAGACCAGCCCATCTGGCATCAACAACCATGCGACGTTCAAAGTCACTTAAATCACCTTTCTTCCCCATTCTGATGCTCAGTTTGAACTGCAGAAGATCATCTTGACCATGTCTATTTGCCTAAAAGTGTTGAGTTGTTGCCATGTGATTGGCTGTTTAGAAATTTGCGTTTACAAGCAGCTGGAAAGGTGTTCCTAATAAAGTGGCCGGTGAGTGAAAATTTCCTTTAATCCATACATGTACACATAATAAATGTCTATAAAATCACTTTTTAATAAGACATGTGATACTTTTTTTTTGTTTTTAACACGTGTTTCGAAATCTAAGAAAAATAAAACCTAAATCATACATTTAATCCAGAGTTTTCTTTTAAAACGTCATGTGCGCAATGAATCTGGGATGTTTGAGGCTGCGGAGGGTCTACTGGTTGTATACTTCATTACCTGGGAAACGAAGAATGCATTTTGAGGCTGCATTTGAAGGAGCCTTCAAATTTTTTTTTAATGAGACAGTCTTCATCGCCCCGCGATGATGCAGTGCCCTTCAAATGCATCCTTGGGAGGATGCAGCCTCTAAAATGAGACACAGCTTATGTGTGCTGAATTATTTTGTAATATCATTGTCAGCTAGACAGCAGCAAATTTAATATGTAAATAAATTATATGAACATGTTGATTTTTATTTGTCTTAGATTTTCATGCATAAACAACAACTTTAGTTCATGAAAAAACTTAAGTATTTACGTTTATTGTAAAAAATGCTGCAGGGTTCCACACAATTCCTTCATGTTGTTCCAACACAAATCACTTGTACCAAAAAAAACTTAAGAATTGTGTTGATTCAGTGCATTTTAAATAAGTAAAAAAAAAGCAAAAATAATTATTTTGAGAGTTCCTTTTACACATTTTCTGTGTAGTACAGATATCTAAACATTAGACTATCATCAACAGGTATAGGCATTCTGACAGAAAATACAATTATTCTGACTTGAGCTGATATACTGAATCAACCAACTCACATCTTTTTTTTTCTCCATGTTGATATTAAAGTCATCTGATGCTGCTTGACATTTTATCTCTATCTGAAACCATTTCAACCGCAATACCTGCTCATTAAAGCCTTCACCAAGTTATTTTTAGAACAGGCATGTAAAGGTATTGGATGTGGATGCGTGCAATCTCTCTGTGCTCTGCTCAGTCATGTGGCGATGATGGCGTATAGTTCATTCATTCATTCATTCATTAATTTTCCTTCAGCTTAATCTGTATTTCAGGGGTCGCCACAATGGAATGAACCAACTATTCCGGCATATGTTTTACACAGCGGATGCCCTTCCAGCCACAACCGAGAATTGGGAAACACCCATACACTCTCGCACTCATACACTACGGACAATTAGTTTATTCAATTCTTCTATAGCGCATGTCTTTAGACTGTGGAAACCGGAGCACCCGGAGGAAACCCATGTGAACACGGGGAGAACATGCAAACTCTACACAGAAATGCCAACTGACCTAGCTGTGACTCAAACCAGTGACCTTCTTGCTGTAAGGCGACAGTGCTAACCACTGAGATACCATACCACCTGGCATAAAGTTAAAATAAAAAACATAAAAAGTGGGGGGACACAATCAGGATTTTGAAAAGTGTGGAGTGATGTGTTCCTCCTGTCCCCATTGGTTGTTACGCTCATAACAAAATATGCAATGCTTGCTCCAACAGTGCTAAAAACACATTCAACTAAACTTAAGAGTAGAGGGATTTGCAGGATGTAGCTGTTTAAGAAAGATAAGATAGTGTAATTGGATTCAATTGCTGGAAAACAGAAAATTAAAAGACAAAAGGGTCACTGATAAATATATGAAAAACTCAGACCAGCAATTCTGTCCATAAAATACTTCAGAAAATGTTTGCATAATGTTTAAGATGGGACTATATTATCGTTATATAATATATTATAGTATAGAGTCACAAGGAAAAAAAAAACTAGAGACAATAGAGAAGCCTTTGGCTATATTGCTAGCCACATGGTAAGTGTGTTCAAAAAACAGCATTAAAAACAGGAATGCATTTTAAGTTATAATAAATCTTTACTGAACTTTACTGCCATTTTTGAGCAATAATTACATCCTTGCTACATCAAAGTATTAAATGATTTTTCTTCTTAAAAAAATAACCTTAAGCTTTTATTATTAGTATTTTTTATATACAGATTCAAGTGTATTGTATGTAGGGCTGCATGATACTAGGTAAATATACAATAAATGATATTGCTGTTGAGTATTGCGATATCTGTATTTCTTAGAATACAACATTTCCCAGCTCGCAGACTTTTCCTGATCCAGTATAATGTACGTTTTGAGTTCAATTTAAAAAGTCTTAAGAAATGTGTTCTTTTAAATTAATAAACAAGTCATAATAAAAATAGTGCAACCCTAATTTTATGTTTGGGAAATGCACCAGCCTGGTGTACCACAGTACGATGAATTGTTAGGGAAAAGAATGATGCAGTGATGAGTGTTTCCCAAAACCATACTTTCTCTGTCACAGATCCATCGTTTGAACCATGTTAGTTATAACATAAAACATCCATAATGATGCTCGAAACAGTGTGGAGTAACCACTTTTCAGAGAAAATCCCCATAACTTTTTTGTGTAAATAGTTTTTTGCATGCACACTCAATAAATAGCCTAGGCTACTATAAATTAAAACCATTAACGTAACCTATATATTTTTGTTTTCATGAGCTTTGGAGATGTAAAGTAGATTCCGCTTTCCATAGGTCACCTATAGCTTTCATCATGAGCCACGGCTGCATTCAAAATGGCATAAATGGTTTCAAAGTGCACAACGAAAAAACTAAATTGTCAGTATGAAGATCGCTCAAATTGAACTGTAAAAAATACTTTAAAAGCAAACTACACATGAGAGAGATGGCTTTAATTGTTTTTATTATTTTTTTATCATTCCGAGTTTAAATGTTGAAACGTTAAATAAATAAATAAGGCTTATGGGGGAAAACTGGGAATAGAACATGACGCAATTTGCGAATGTTCGTTGGAACAATGGATTTGAATAACACCAAATCAACGAACTATGTTTGGTAACGATGGAACTAGTATTGTGCCTAGTATTTGATCACACACAATCTTTAGACTTTGGGTCTGGGTCTAGATGGGTCAAAAACTTGTATAATGTTTAAGACGGCACTTTGTAATCTGATCCACAAGGAAAAACAAGAGAACAATAGAGAAGCCTCAGGCTATTGCTAGCCACATGGTGAGTGTGTTCAAAAGAACAGCATTTAAAAAAAGAAATGTATTTTAAATTCTAATAAATCTTAAACTTTACTGCCATTCTAATCAATAATTGCATCCTAGCTGAATAAAATTATTAAATTATTTAGCTTTCTACTTAAGAAAATAATCCCAAACTTTTTTTATTTCTACCTTTTGATATACAGATTCAAGATTGAAGTGTATTGTATGTAGAGCTGCATGATACTGGGATAATATGCAATAAGCATTGCTGTTGAGCACTGCAATATCAATATTTGTTGGGATACAACATTCCCCAGATCCTGATCTAGTATAATGTAAATAAAATAATAAATCATTCAAAAAGTAATTTATTGACTACAGCTGCTGACAAAATCTCCCAACCCATGCTCATTCTGAAAACGTACCGCTAAATGCCGTACATTTCTGGAGAGCAACAAAAACGTCCCAGATGGTACGTTTTTTTGCAGTTTGTTTTCGCGAATACACCACAGGCCACTGTGTATGCTTTAAGAGCCTAAAATTTATCTTGCGAGTGCCATTTGCACCTGCTGTTCTCATGTAAATCCACCAGTTGCCACTGTCTACTGACTGAATGACTGACTGACCGATCAACTGACCATCCGTCCCCTTCTCTAAACCCAACCAATAGTGTTTTCAAAAGCACTGATTAACCCGCTCACCCATTTCTCTAAACCCAACCGACAGTTTAAAAAAGCGATCCAGAAAAAGAAGAGACCTCACCTGATTTTTACCACGTTTTCAACATTCTCACCCTGTTATTTACTTGTTTATTTTATTTTTTGGCTTCTGTTTTTGTCTTACCTGCTTTCTGGAACCGTTCTTTGCCAGACTTGAACCCCGCTATCATGGTCAACTTCTCTCTAAGTCTGATGACAAACATGGCAAGCTACTAGACAAACTGGTAACAGTAGAAAAGCCGTCCATACGGAGGTAAGCGGTCAGCTGGTAAGCGCAAAAAGGAATGGCATCATACCGCTCAGTAGCTTTCGTTTTAAAGTTTGTTCGTTCATTTTTAATTCACAATCTCCAGAAATGTATATGGTGGTACACTTTCAGAATGAGCATATGTTGAAATATCCATGTTTATTGCACAAAGCAATCATCAGGACCCAGAATTATTGCCTTATTTTGTATAGTTGCATTCTATTGATCTCTCTTTACTGATGCTGTACTTTTTTTGTTGTTGTTGTTAACTTCTATTCATTGAATACCCCAGTTTAAAGAGACTGCAGGGGAGGGGGGTGAGGTAGTTGAATTGATTCATGTCATTATATTGTTGTCAGCCTGTATGCTTTGTTAAAAAAAAATAAAGAAATTTATTATAATTATTATTATTATTAAAGTAATTATTGCATATTGCATATAAAATTTCCCCAATTACAATAATTTCTCGGTATATTGTGCAGCCCTAATTGTATGTACTCAAAAAGAAACAGCCTGTTTATCTCCATATGCCTAGTATTTGATCACACACGCAATCTTTGGACTTACCTATAATGAGGATGACTTTGGGTCTGGGTCGAGATGGGTCAAAAACTTCATATTCCTCTATGAGCTCTGCTGTCTCAGACAAATCTGAGTCACTCTCGATAGAAAACTGATTGATGGGTGGGAGGCGCTCGTACCGCCGATAAGGAAAGTTGGGACTGTCAGGGAGAACTGCATGAAAGAATGCAAACAGTTAGTCCTAACCATAAATAACATGTCAAAGGAAAGCTCAACACTGGGTTATTAATAAAAGAATGGGCTTTATTTAGATTACGTATTACTGTTGAGGGACTTTGCATTGATTTGCCTTTTTGCTTTGCCCTGAGGTGGGTAGAACAACATTACCCAGCACAAAGACGGGAAAACCCCTGCCGATGGTTGTTATGCTCCAACACCAAATACTGAATAATGAGTCTGCTGTGTGCTTTACAGCTGCACAGCAGTTTGTGGCTTGTTCTAGTTTGCATGAATTTCGGCATCGCCTACAACTTGGAGCTGCTTCGGGTGATGGCAACACCTCCTACTCACCATTTCGGAAAAAGGATCGGCGTGACTGTCCACCATTGAGAGGCGGTAATGACTTCTTCTCCTGCCCGACGAACGTGTCCCACCGGACTTTGTCAGTCCCACCAAGATCCCTCACCTTCTTAAGGCATGTCTCTAGATATTCTAAAGGGTCATCTGGCCGGTAGTACATCAGACCAGTCAGGAGACTCTGTGAAACAGGGACAGATCAGAAAGACCATCATAAGTAGTACTGGTCATTACAGTAACTTGCTTTGACTTTCTAACAATATTTGACTCTTTATTCTCTCTATTCATATGTAAGTGTGTGTGTATTTATTTAAAGATATATAAATCCATTTTTCCAATCATCAAAAATCCAAAAATGTAAAGAATTAACTACATTTCACTATATTCACTACATTCAAATCAAAAACTTGTATTTTAATTTCTAATACTGTTTCAAAATGTGCTTGCTTTTATTTGTATTTGAGACTAAATAAATATTGCAGCCTTGGCGAGCAAAACACACTTATTTTTGTACAAATTGACACAAATATTTGTCAGGATTTTTGGAGCAGATACAAAAGTACTGATTCCTCATCATGGTAATCGGTCGATACCAAGTACCGATTCTGATGCTTCAAGGTTTATATAACTTAAACATTGCATAAAGCACATTTTCCCTTTAAGTACATTAGGCATGGGATGATAACCGGTTTGAATGAATACTGCGATTTGAAAAAGTTTTTAAAACAGCCAAAGTTTTCTGTTGTATCATTCCTAAGGTATTTTTTTGTCTGTTTTTTTTTTTACATGTTTTTCACAACTATTTTATTTCATTTTTGGGGGGGCAACAGTACATCAAGCAAAAAAGGAACCTCCTCATCAAAAGCTACTGCTCCAAAATATTTTAAATGTTTCTTAAAATAAATTATATAGTGTTCAATGGGGGTTCAATTGTTGTTTAATACCCAGACATTCACGGGTGCTTTCACACCTAGACTTTTGTTTCAGAACCTGGCACGTTTCCCCAGTTAGCGTGGTTCGTTTGGCATATGTGAATCCAGCAATCGCGTTCGGATCCACGCCAAAACAACTGGTCCGAGATCGCCTGAATGAGGTGGTCTTGACTCGATTGAAACGGACTCTAGTGTGTGAAAGAACTCAAATGTCAAAGTGAAAGCATGCTGAAAATATTACAGAGTGCTGTTTATCAGTTAGGAAAATTGGCAGAACTGAGGTCTTAGTTTATCTGTTATTTCTCTCTATAATGTAAAGAGTAATGAAGTTTGCCCTGCGCGCTCGCGGTTTTTTCAAAAAACTTCTTTGGTGCGTTAATCTTGTCAATACTATTGTTCAAAAAGGTCATGATTCACACTCATCAAATTACTGCTTCGTACAGTTTTTATTTTACATTTGTTCTATTTTACACAGTGAGGAAGGCATTGTAAATGTAAAATAAAAACAGCATGAAGCAATTATTTGATGAGTGCAAATCATCTCTATAATGTAAAGCCTATAATGCATAATTCAAAGCAATGCTATGTATGAGAACGTTTTACCTCTGATTTATATTTGGCGGTGATGTCTGTGGGTGTTCCCATTCAAAATTAAAGTGCACCTTTTCACTTATAATGTCTTGTTGCTCATTGCCGTAAATTAAAATAAGGACGCATGAGAGCTTAGCAGGACTCTTCAAAATACACTGTGAAACTCTGACAAATATGAGGTGCGTTTACTCGCACGTCACTTGTTTTAGCAATTTTGGTCCATTTAGAAACTTTGCCACGTGTACATACATTGTAACAATTTCAATCCCTGTTTCGTAACAAAACAATCAATCTACAGGTGTGAAGGCACCCTAAAAAGAACTTATTTTGGAGCAGTAATCACAATACCGTGATACCGTGAAACCGTGATATTTTTATCCAATGCCCATGCACTAAAGTACATACTTAAGTGAAGATTTCTCCTTTCCTAAAAGAATAAATGAAGGATGTTGTATATAATCCCTTAAACACATCTGTTATAACCATCCAGTGAGGAGAAGTCATGGTCAAAAACAGCTTTACAGAAAATAATAGATTAAACAGATAAAAAATTAGGTAAGAAAAATGACTGACAACGCAATTTGGAAACGCTGCAAATGACGGAAGAATAATTCATCATGCCTCAATGAAGAAAAAGTTTGGAGTGCATTTTTGATGCTTAAAAAGTTGAAATGCATCTTCCTTTGCTTGTAAACCAGTAAACTAACACTTACTATTGTTTCATGTGATCGACCAGATAAACAAGTACCAATCCAGTCATAAAATGTGTCGATACCGATCTCTGGCCAATCGGAGCATCCCTAATATATCATAATTCAGCTGCGAGAGGGAAGCATATATTTTGCAGTGTGAAGCAGTTTAAAACAAAAAAAAAAATCAAAGTTTTACAAAATAATTATAATGCATAACAGTTTTTGACAACTTTGGCACCCACAGAACATAAAAAAATAAAAATGATTCATTTTTAGAACTATTTACAATTAACCAACATGAAAATAAAAAATTATAAAAGAAAAAAAATGTCACAACTGAATATACAGGGAGCTGCACGTTGGTGCAGTGGGTAGCACGTTCGTCTCACAGCAAGGAGTTTGCTGGTTTGGGTCAGTTGGCGTTTCTGTGTGGAGTTTGCATGTTCTCCCCGTGGGTTTTCTCTGGGTGCTCCGGTTTCCCCCACAAGTCCAAAAGCATGTGATATGTGAATTGGGTAAATGTCTATAGTGTTTGTGTGTGAATGAGTGTGTATGGATGTTTCCCAGTGATGGATTGCAGCTGGAAGGGCATCCGCTGCATAAAACATATGCTGGATAAGTTGGTGGTTCATTCTGCTGTGGCAACCCCAGATTAATAAAGGGACTAAGCCGAAAAGAAAATAAATGAATGAATGAATATACAGGGTTCATACACATTTTTACTACAAAAAATTCCATGACATTTCCAGGACGTTCTAGTCAATTTTCATGACCTAATGTTTCATGTAATGTCTACATATATGTAGTAAATCTCAAGAAACGTTTTTTACAGCATATCATAAAACATGCAATAGTTTCAATTTATTTTTATATCTATGTAAAAAATAGATGATGCTTACACAGCACTAGTAATGAGAGAGCATGTTATTGGCCAAAAGAAAAGAAGTAAAAACAACTAACCTCCATTCAAATATACAGATATTTGTCAAGCTAATTTTAGATAATCTTAATAGTTTGTTAAACCAGTAATAGTAGGTAAAGCTACTTCTATTATAAAGCCGCGATCACACTACACTTTTCTCCCCATAGACTTCCATTCATAGGCATGCAAATGCGACAGACCAGAAACGCAAGCACGCCCGGCAAGTTTCGCATTTCACTGCATTCAAAAGTTCAAGCTTGGTGAATTCTTACCTGCGAAATCACATCAGGTGATTGTGTGAGCCCAATAGAAGATCATTTAAAATAAGAAATTTAAAATATGGAGCAAATCGTTCACTTTTATTATTGTCTAATCATATTGTTTAACTCCGCCCCTTTTCGCAGCACCGTACGACAGAATTTTGCAAGCACAAGCTGTGTGACCGCTCCTTAAGTCACTTTGGACAACAATGTCAGCTAAATGACTAAATGTAAATGTAATTTCCATGACTTTTCCAAAACCTTGTGGGTTTTTCTGTTTTTCCATAACTTTTTCAGGCCTGGAAAATGGCATGTCCAAATTCCATGACTTTTCCAGGTTTTCCATGACCGTATGAACCCTGAATAAAGTAATTAAATATACAGTTGCAATCAGAATTATTAAACCCCCTTTTATTTTATTTTTTTTATATTTCCCAACTGATGTTTAACAGAGCAAGGAAATTTTCACAGTATGTCTGATAATATTTTTTTCTTCTGGAATAAGTCTTATTTGTTTTATTTCGGCAAGAATAAAATCAGTTTTTAATTTTTTAAAAATCATTTTAAGGTCAAAATTATTAGCCCCTTTAAGGTATATATTTTTTTCCTGATAGTCTACAGAACAAACCATCATTATACAATAACTTGCCTAATTACCCTAAACTGCCTAGTTAACCTAAGTAACCTAGTTAAGCCTTTAAATGTCACTTTAAACTGTATAAAAGTGTCTTTAAAAATATCTAGTCAAATATTATGTACTGTCATCATGGCAAAGATAAAATAAATCAGTTATTAGAGATGAGTTATTAAAACTATTATGTTTAGAAATGTGTTGAAAAAAATCTTCTCTTTTTTAAACAGAAATAGGGGAAAAAATAAACAGGAGAGCTTATAATTCAGGTGGGCTAATAATTCTGACCTCAACTGTACATGAACTTAAAATATACATATTAAATATTTAATTAAAAATAAATATAATTTATATTTTCAAATAAATACCCTATAATGCAAATCACCAAAATCAAACAGGATGGTCAGAAGTTTCACCACAATCTAGAAATAAGACAAAAACTGCACTAACTGGACAGAACAAACTGTTTTCACTCTGGTATTATTGTATAAGGCTACTGTTCATTAAACAATTGTAAAATAATAACACGTCGCTGTCAAATTCAGTAGAAACCAGCTATTACATAAGCAGTTATAACCTGTTATTTCCTTCAAGACCTGGCTTTGATCAGCGTAACAGCACGCCTACCGTGTAAACAACGAAGGACGACGACTTCCATAATTTCAGACACGATTTTCAGCTTTGAGAGTAAAACGCAAATAATAAGCGAATTATATTTATTAAAACGCAACGTAATGAGCAGCATTGAACATTTACATAAATCATCAATTTAATCACAACTTAAAAAGACATTTCGATTCAACAATGCATGATTTCTGATTCAGATATCCGGCTGCAATAGGCTATATCAGCAAATCAATATTTGCCAATGTCATAATCCTATGCAAATATTATCTTCATATCTTAGCTCATTACTAACGGCTCTGTGTAAGGTCTTTCGTTTTTTTTAACCAAAAGCAAAAGTTCACAGACAAGAGCTCACCTCAAAGAGTTGAGGTATCTCCCTTCTGGAGAGATATTCCTTGGCATCGTTGGTGTTCATGTCTTCCTCAGGGAAAAGTATCGACACCGAGTGTAGAAACTGAACGGTCTCTTGCAGGTTTCACGAATCCGTTGTCGCGAATCCTCTAAACCCTACTAAAGTGGATGGATAAATGCAGCTACACTTTCAGTATATCGTTGTGCATGTTAGCTGGCAGTGCCGACCTCTCCCTCCTGCTCAGTATCTCACTTCAGTGTTTAAAACCGCCAACTCAAGGCGATACACCTGCGCGCTGATGGAGGGAGCGACTGTGTGAGCAGCTGATGCGAGTCCTGCTGGAGACTGATGCGCGCCTTTCAGAGGAAACTAGAGCACTTTATTGAGAGTTGTTGAGATAAAGTCACTTAAAACTTGGGTTTTACATATGATGATGATGATGATGATGATGATGATGATGATGATAATAATAATAATAATATTAATAATAATAATAAAATTATGCAATTAGAAAACATCTAAACAAAACTTGAATGTGTTCATTACATAATACATATATTTTCATAGACATAGTCTACCCTATTATATAAATGGAGTATTACTTTTTATTTTTTATTCTTTGTGTATTGGTAATATTTAATTTATATATATATATATATATATATATATATATATATATATATATATATATATATATATATATATATATATATATATATATATATATATATATATATATATATATATATATAACAAGCATCATATAATAAACATTTTATTTAACATTTAAAATCTTTAATCTAAACTTATATGCATACTTTAATAATAATAACAATAATAAACAACAACAACAATAGTAGCAATAATAATAATAATAATAATAATAATAATAATAATAATAATAATAATAATAATAATAATAATAATACAAGGCTTATAATAAGAAGCTAAATCTCTATTATGGAGTAACCTATATACAGTATATTAACACTCCGAAATAATTTCCGGAGTAATATATATGCACTATACATCCATTTTACAGATTAATTATGTTGTTTATTGTTATCTTATTCAAGTATTTGAATAGAGACAAACCTTTTACTTTGAAGTTAGGACTTTTACTCAAACCGGAAGTTTTGCTCTTCCTGGTTGTCATCGCAAATCTACACTGTCACTTGTATTGGTGACGAACGATAATGGATTATTACAGTTTATTTACAATATATTCATGCCTTCTTTTGTTTGTTTCCATACCATGTGCATACAGTAATTATGTTGAGGTGAGTGTCTTTGTTAATAGCTGTTATAAAAGCTGCTTATAAACACACTGAGTGAGTGAGCGAGCAGTGAAGCTATCGGCAGTAATATTCAATCTCTGCAGAAATGTTTCTTTTATAATATTACATTATTTTATGTTGGCGTCGATTCTGATTTAATTCAAACATACAATGACCTTAGACAGTTAGTTCGTAGGCAGTTTACAATATATTGCTATTATTATGTCGCTAGATTGTTATTAACAGCATGTCTTGGCACAATAGACATCAATTATTTACAATCAACGATAGTCAAATTATTCAGATTCTAACAAAGCACTATTTGTCACATAACACTTGCAATATTTTCGCTATATTGTCTCGATATGTATTTGAAATCTTCAAAGTATGTTTACAAATGCTTACTTGGTTATAGTATACAGTATGAAAACAAATTACTTTTAATTATAATTAAATATTTTACAACATTTTCAGATGATTGTGAATTGCAAATAACACGTAGTGAATTGTCTGAACACAATACGTTTAGTACACGCACAGAGAGATCTATCTATCTATCTGTCTGTCTATCTACTCTATCTATCTATCTATCTGTCTGTCTGTCTGTCTGTCTGTCTGTCTGTCCGTCCGTCCGTCCGTCCGTCCGTCCGTCCGTCCGTCCGTCTATCAGGGGTGTCCAAAGTCGGTCTTGGGGGGCCAGTGTCCTGCTGAGTTTAGCTCCAACTTGCTTCAACACACCTGCCAGAAAGTTTCTAGTATATCTAGTAAGAGCTTGATTGCCTGGTTCAAGTGTGTTTGATTAGGGTTGGAGCTAAACTCTCCAGGACACCGGCCCTCCTGGACCGAGTTTTGACACCCCCGATCTGCATGTACTTATTGCTGAGTGGTTCGATTGTACACTATTAACTGTGCAATTGTTCTTTTTGTCTAGACCAAAGCTGGACAGTTTTTTGGCAGTGGACACACTAACAACTGGGCAGTACTGGTAAGCTTGATATTGGAATATTTTTTATGCATTATTACGACAAGCACATTTTATATGCAAATAGCCTTTAATTGTTTGACATTGTAAGCTCCAGAACTATAAAAAATAGGGCTTATGATATTTTTCCTCTTGGTGGTGATTTACTGGCCATGAATTACTGTAGGAAATGAAGGGCCTGGTTTACAGTGCAAATTAATGTGAGAGCACAATCTCATAAAAGGAGTTATTAGTATGAAGTTTTGTGGGTGATGTAACCGGTGGTCAAATTAAAAACCATAGATAGCCGTATCATTTCAAAGCTAATGTGTAAATACCAAGTGGTAAAGTTTTTGTCTGAAAGAGAAACTCCTACAAATGAATGTGTAATAAGACCAGCTGCAAAAGTAAATTTGATAACGTCTTTTTCATTGCTAACGTTTTACTTTATGCCTTAAGCCAATTCTGATAATAGTTAGTTATAATGCTGTCAAACGAATAATCACAATTATTCACATCCAAAATAAAAGTTAATATTTACAAAATATATTTGTGCATAATGTGTAAATTTTCATTCATTCATTTCATTTTCGGCTCAGTACCTTTATTAATCTGGGACTGCCACAGTGGTATGAACCGCCAACTTATCCAACATAGGTTTCGCTGGGAAATGTGTAAATTGTTGTGCATATAAATACATGCATGGTTATATTGCATAAAATATGTTTATGTACAATACCAGTCAAAAGTTTGGGATCAGATTTTTAATTTTTTTAATAATAAATTTTATTTAATAATTTAAATAAAATTATTCTGTTCATCAAGGTGGCATTTATTAAATATTTATTTATTTCTTATTGTATGTAGTTTCAAATTAAAATTATTACTCCTGTCATGATAGTTTTTAATTACTATTACTATTTATATTACCATTAATAATAATAATAATAATAATAATAATAATAATAATAATAATTAATATTAGAGTGATTTCTGAAGGATCACGTGACTCTGAAGACTGGAGTAATGAAACTGAAAATTCATCTTTAAAATCACTGAAATATATTACTAAATGAAATTAAAAACTTTTGAACAGTTATTTTATAGTGCAATAACATTTTACAATTTGTACTGTATTTTTGATTAAATAAATGCAGCCATGGTCAGCAGGAGAAGCTTATTTTAAAACATTTAAAAATCCTACTCACCCCAAACTTTTGACCAGTAATATATATTTCTATAATAATATTTATATATAATACAAATTAAATATAAATATATTTGTTTTGTATATTTTTGCAATTTATGGACAGTCTGTGTATTTATACATCTATACATAAGTATAAACAGACATACACATATCATTTTTATATACAAACTTTTATCTTGGATGCGATTAATTGCTTGACAGCACTAGTTGGCTGGTTGGTTGGTTAGTTAGTTAGTAGTTAGCTGGTTTATCTCACATAGGCTTGTAGATTGTAAAAGTTAAAATTGGCTGAGGTTCTCTATTAGGCCTTGGGCCTTTGTACTGCTTTATTAATAATATATACATGTAGAAATAATAATAAAGAATGGTACAGTAATAGCATGTTAACATCACTAATATTATTACAATTATTACCAACATTATTTCACTCATTTAGAGCTAAATCTCCACGAACATTTAATTGCTTGTTTTTTTTGTTTGTTTATTTGTTTGTTTCTCTTTAGGTCTGCACTTCTAGATTCTGGTTTAATTATCGGCATGTGGCGAACACGCTGTCAGTTTACAGAAGTGTTAAGAGACTGGGCATTCCAGACAGGTAAACTTTGTCATTTACATAATATTTACTTTAGAGTTTCTTCCTTATGTTTAAAAACCAAAACAGCAAAGACAATTTTACACTGAGAGTGATAAGCTACTCTATGTTGCTTAAAAAAAAAAAAAAAAAAGCATGTTTTTTTTTTTTTGTTGTTTTTTTTTTCCTTCCATCTAATGTTCGTTTTCTTCCCTGTTCTGAAAATCTGTGTAAAAACAGAAGAGAAAAAAGAAAAATGTGCTTTGGACTAAATACACTCAAATATGCAATCTGAAGATATTTAAACGTGCATATATTATGAGCCGATGAGTGCTCATCTGGTCTAATTTGTCAATCATGATACGTTATCATAAATCTGGTTGTCGATGTTCTGTCTTCACCTTTTTGTTCGGTTACATTTAGTGATGGGAAAAAACAATTAACCAATTGCTTTGCAAAATATTTTGTTTCGAAGTCTTTAGAACCCCATGTGCTATACACTGAAAAAAAATTATTCAAAGATGATTCCTTGGATTTACTCAATTTTTTTTACATTAAGTGGTTGTTAACAATTTATTTGGGGTGAATTTAAACAAACAAATTAAGTTGAACATTGCTCAATTTAATTTGTTTGTTTAAATTCAACACAAATAAATTGTTTGCAACAGTTTTGCATGCAACACTTTTTTCAGTGTAGGGACACCTGGTGGTCAAAACAAAAATGCAACCACAACATGCATTAGAATAGTTTTTTAAATAGAATGCAAACTTTGAACTGAAAGTATAACCCATAAATGCATTCAGTCTATCATCTAATATCATTAAATATTAACTGTCTGCATAATGTGTCCTTTAATACATTTTCAAGGCTTAAATATTGTTTGTTCTGTGGTGTGCTCTGCTAAACAGGCCAGCAAGAGACTATTAATTCATCTGATTCCTTTTTAATGTTGTGCATGCCTCACTAAAACACCCACAAATTAGTAAAACTGATCCGAGATGATTTGTCAGTGATTTGCTACTACTTGAAGGCAAACTGAGTGAAACCGCACGATTCATGTGGATTTTATATTACGCAGATTACTCCCCAGTGGAGGACCATTTAATTTTTAAAATGTTTTGAACTATTATGACTTAACGTTTCCCCGTTTACTGAAATCCCATGGTCTTGATCAATGCTCAGAAACACTGATTTGAAACAAAGGATTCATAGGGGATTTAAAACTTCATGAAGCAGTTATCACTAGTTATATAAGCAGCTGAGAGAAACATTTTAAGAGATAATAACAGAAGAAGCCAAATAGAGATATTATTACAACGGTATATGTTCTGAATGTCTGCCCATTATATAATCAATCTACAGCCGCTAAATGCGGGTAGATTCTGTCTTTCTGTATGGCCGACACTCCCTCTAGCCCAGGGATGGGCAAACTCGATCCTGGAGGGCCGGTGTCCTGCATAGTTTTGCACCAACCCTAATCAAACACACCTGCTTGTAGCTTTCTAGTGATCTTGAAGACACTAATTAGGGTGTTCAGGTGTGTTTGATTAGTGTTGGAGCAAAACTCTGCAGGGACACCGGCCCTCAAGGATCGAGTTTGCCCATGCCTGCACTAGCCACTTTGGCTGATTAAAAATAATTTTCCCGGATAATAATTCTTTAAAGCAGGGTTCAACAATAAGGATGGTCCAATATGCATGCAACGGTGATCTTAGAATTGAGAAGCAACACGACTGACAAAAATAAATGCGTATGCGCGATCAATAGAAAGCAGGTAAAAACCGAATGAGAGGATAATCACTCGTGCTAACAGCTGAGGTGATGCGCGCGACTGTTTCCTTGCGTGAAAGCAACTGTGTCTGAAAACACAACTGATGTGATTGGTTCTCTTTCAAATACTAGACAAAAAGTGATGAACATGGACCCACAGTCTTGCTGCTTTTTTAAAAGGTCCAGATTTGTCTTTTTGTAAGAAGCAACGGTTGCTTTCACTTTAACCATTCTTTGAACAGATTATTTGTGGCTCTAATGTTAACCGTGTGTGTTTAATCATCCTTTCATTATCACACGGTATGTTTTTACCTGCTTTCTTTTGCGTTAATGTGGTTTAATTATCATTTTTTACAATAACATTGCTTTAATGGGAGATTAACTCCCCATTTATGTGTAGTAACTGGTGATCTGGGACCTTTAGCCAGGACAGATTACTTTGCATATGTTTTGTTAAATAAAATGTTTAGTATACAGCTATATTTTGCTTGTTTTGACACATAATTAATTGTTTATGTTTGGTGTGGTCAGAGATAAATTTATAAAATCCTTCATTTTGAGCTCTGAGATTATGTGAAATAAAAACTAATTGTAATACTATGAAACCATGACCCATTTGCTCATGATTATTGAGTAGGCTCATACACGACACACAAAAAGTGAAATGAATAAGGAGGCATGTGGAAATAACTCTAAATCTAAATCAATTAATTTTAGCATGTCAAAGTAATATTTATGTGTATAAAATATATTTTCCCAACAATAAAACTGTGGCTAGTGAAAATGGTGAGTGGCTAGTAATGTTGGAAAACTACTAGCCACAGTGGCTCGTGATCAAAAAAGTTAATGTCAAGCCCTGCTGCACAGTGTATTTTTTCAGCATTGGCAGGGCTTGACATTAACTTTTTTGATCACCAGCCATTCGTCTAGTAGTTTTTCAATATTACTAGCCACTCACCATTTTCACTAGCCACAATTTTATTGTTGGGAAAATATATTATGCGTTTCTACTGCCAAAAAGGGTACCAATTGTGGGCGTGGTGTACGACAGAAAGTTTCAGTCGACGTCATTCTCGCTGGAGGAAATGTCAATGTAAAGCCGTACGGGTCACTCACGTCATATGAGAAGCACTTCTCACAAAACAGATGCTTTATACACATAAATACTGGTGTATAAATGCTTATTACTAACCTTTCTATCAACATGATTTGATTATAACTGCAGATCAACGACTACTGTAATGTATATTACAGTACTATATGTAACGTCTGCAATTATATAAAATAAATAAATAAAAGCAACATATATGAACACATACACACACTTGCAGTTTCTGATATGTTACCAATTACAGAAAAACTACACATACATTTAGTCCTTATTTGGATTCAAAAACAACACAAAATATAGCCCACAGTCAGTGCAAACCTCTCATCTGTATCTTTAATCTTCATGTAACCTCTGTTAGAGAGTAATTCCCTCATTCCGAGTTCATAATAGTCCAAAAGGTGATGATAATAGTTAAACATTTTTTAGGTTGCTGAAAGAATCATTTACTCCTATGTTTTTTCCAGCTTCTCCTTTGTGTTTTTGCACTTCACTCGCGTTTGTAAATTTCTGAAAGGGTCGGATGTCAGAAGCACTTCAGTAATCACGCGCAAGTTATTATCATCAGCTCAAGAAATTAGTTATTTCAAATATAGATGCACGGCGAGCTCTCTGGAGAAAGTGAAACCGCTGATGCTTTAGACGGCCTTGTAAACAACTATAGGTCACAGGGTAGATTCTGCTCTTCTTCTTGGCTTTGTGGCTGTTCATCAACACGAAGACAAGGTTTGTTTAAGCTTGGGTCGACAATGGATCATTATTATATGTATATATTATTACGGTGTAACGTCTCGGCTGTGTATTTAAAAATGGCGCTTAATTGTTTTCATTCTCTTCTGCGCACACACTAGTGATGTTTCTCTGTAAACCAATAGCGTTCAGCTGCATGTCTAGCTCCGCCCTTTTGGTACCCTTTTGCTGTGCTAGGTATCCTTCTGAAAGGGTATCTAAAACGTGGTACAGTTCGGTTCGCTTTTAGGTACCTTTTGACAGTAGAAACTGCCATAAAAGCATACTATACCGTACCGTACCACTCAATGGAAATGGGCCATTCAACTCACCTTCTGATTCATGATTTAATTGTGTAAATCTGTTGGTTATAATCAATTTTCCATGCTGGCATTTTTATTATAGTCACACATTATTTATGCTTATAATTCGTTTATTATAAGTGATTTTCCCACTGCTTTTCCGTTATTTATGCTTTGTACATTTTTGTGATACTTGCAGGGATACTTGTGTCTCTATCCACAGTGAAAGTCAACCTGTCTGCTCTGATTAAATGTGTTTACTCTGCTTTCTCAGTCACATTGTTCTGATGCTAGCCGATGATATGGCCTGTAACTATAGAAACCCCAAACCAGCTACTGTGTTTAGCCATAAGAACATGGAGCTCAATGTGTATGGAGACGACGTGGAGGTGGATTACCGCGGATATGAGGTGAAGCTGCATTTGGTTTTAAAATAATAGTAGTGATAATGAATGTTAAAGGCTTGTCTTGAACCGTTCATTTCAGGTTTTAAACTTGATGAAAAAAGTTCCAAATGAAGTCAAGGGAAAATTAATCACTAATAAACACTCATCGGCCACTTTATTAGGTACACCTGTCCAACTGCTTTTTTACGCGAATTTCTAATCACCTAAACATATGGCTGCAACTCAATGCATTTTGCCATTTAGACATGGTCAAGATGATCTGCTGCAGTTCAAACCGAGCATCAGAATGGAGAAGAAAGGTGATTTAAATGACTTTGAATGTGGCATGGTTGTTTGTGGCAGATGGGCTGGGCATTTCAGAATCTACTGATCTACTGGAATTTTCATGCACAGCCATCTTTAGGGTTTACAGAGAATGGTCCGAAAAAAAAATAATCCAGACTGATTAAAAGGCAACAGTAACTCAAATAACCACTCGTTACAACCGAGGTATGTGCAAATCATCTCAGACTGGTTTCTTGAACATGACAATGAGTTCACTGTACTCAAATGCAAATGGCCTACACAGATACTAGATCTCAATCCAATAGAGGACCTTTGGGTTGTGGTGGAAAAGGAGATTCGCATTATGGATGTGCAGCCGACAAATCTGCAGCAACTGTGTGATGCTATCATGTCAATACGGACCAAAATCTCTAAGGAATATTTCCAGTACCTTGTTGAATCTGCCAGAAAGGATTAAGGCAGTTCTCAAGGCAAAAGGGGGTCCAACCTGGTATTAGTAAGGTGTACCTAATAAAGTGGCCAGTGAGTGTATACCTATAAGCACCAGCAGGGGTCAAATTTACCTGCTATATAATGTCTGTATTTATGCACTGCTTGTTTAAACTTGCTCAGCAATGACTTACACTTTTACTGTTGCTGAATTAGTGGTTATAATAAATAGATAAAGTCATATTGAGCACAAGAAGGACATTTGTTGAGCTATTAGAACTACACAAAGCCATGATGATAATGAGTCTGATGGTGTGGAAATAAATTATGCGCCCAGGTCACATCAGTATCTGACAGCTGATCCAGAGCCTTCGAGACACAACGTATGATCAAATTTAGATGTTTTAGCCAACTCATGAATGTGATGTTATTGAAGACATAACTAATTAGCATAACTAACCAGCATAACTAATTTCTAATAATTGATTTCTTTTATCTTTGCCGTGATGACAGTTAATAATATTTGACTAGATATTTTTCAAGACACTTCTATACAGCTTAAAGTGACATTTAAAGGCTTAACTAGGTTAATTAGGTTAACTAGGCAGGTTAGGGTAATAAGGCAAGTTATTGTATAATGATGGTTTGTTCTGTAGACTATCGAAGACAAGGTTTGTTTAAGCTCGGGTCAACCGTGGATCATTATTAGCCGCCTTAGCAGCCTTCGCCTTAGCAGCCTTTTGTGATAATTGTTTATTGGTTTCTTTTCATTTTGCAGGTTACAGTTGAGAACTTCCTGCGTGTCCTAACAGGGCGTCTCCCTCCCAGTACCCCTCGATCCAAACGTCTGCTGTCAGACGACCGCAGTAACATTCTCATCTACCTGACAGGTCAGACTGATAACATGCTCATTACAGGCATTTTTAAGTCATCCCTTTTTCTGAATCCCATTTTTCTTTTTCACAGGTCATGGTGGAAACGGCTTCCTGAAGTTCCAGGATTCTGAGGAGATCAGCAACATGGAGCTGGCTGATGCTTTTGAGCAGATGTGGCAAAAGAGGCGGTAAGAGAGCTGTAGTGGGCATGCAGCAACTTTTACATATTTGTTATGATTTAATTGACATATAGGCTATTTCACTGTGATGATGTCATTGGCCCATGAACATTTCATAACTGTAACAACTGTAACCAGAGGCAATTCAATCCTATCTTAACGGTAAAACAGTTGTCAACATTATTTATTAATATGTGGACCTTTTTGGAAGCTATGGAAATTAAAAAATCTAAAACAGGAAATACTTTTAGTACCACCATTAATCTTTACATCTCAAAAAAACTATCTATACTCAGGTTTCACCACACACAGTGTCAATATTGTGGTGACAGGGCTCAAAAAAGCACACAAACATTTTCCTATCAATTCTATCTATCGTAATATGTAATTATCACAATACATGTCCTAGGGTCCAGATTACAATTGAATGGTTGCATTTTGCTAACTTTTCCTGCCAGTGTGTTGGTGCATTGCTGATTTCTAGAGTTGTCTGAGAAATCTATTCTGCATCGATTCTGAGATTTTTTTAAAAAGCATCAATATTCTCTCTTAAGTCGAGACTGAGATTAAGTTTTTAATAGCATCATTAACAATCACAAGCACTAAAATGTTATTTAAGGTTTGGTTACTTGCTAGAGGAAATTTGCTCCGCTCCAACATAAGATCTATCTGGGAATGTGGAATAATCACACTAAGTTTAAGACATGCAAAATTGCTCAAACTTTCCAGTGTTTTGGCTATGAAAAGGTGGAGTGAGACCGGTCTCTAGTTTTCTATTAGTTAGGTGTTCAGCATAAGTTTTTTAAGCAGTGAGGTTACATGAATCTGCTTGTAACTGGTGGGAAAAAGTGCAGAAGGATGTGGTAATGAAGGGAGGGACCACTGGTAAAATAGCTGGAGTACTGTCCTATGAATGGTAAAGGCTGATTTATACTTCTGCGTTAAGTAATCGGCGTGACCCATGGTGCATGCCTTGATGCGTACTCCTGCATTTATACTTCTGCGTGCTGGCCATGGAACAGCTGGAAAGCCAATTGTCCCATTACTTTTGGTCCCTTAACAAGTGAGAGGCACATATGCAAACTGTAGTTCCTACATCGCTCACCTGATTTATATGTAAATACTCAAATTATAGCTGACAGGCTGCAGTTATCTTGTTTGTTTCATTTCAAATCCATTGTACATGGTGTACAGAGCCAAAAAGCTTTAAAAGCTTTGTGTCAATTTCCCAATATTTATGGACCTGACTGTAAAGGATATATAAGCAGGGTGGTGGGACAACATTCATTTGTGTGTATTTTTGAATTTTTTATTTTGTAACTAAATGTGTAACTCAAGTGAATTGCTCAAATAATTGAATGCCAGGGTAAGGAGGGGGAAGTGTTTTTTCATAGAGAGAATATTTCTACAAGTGGTTTGTCAAGCCCGCTCACCTGTGTGAAGCACACTTCACAAATGCACGTGTTTTTATTGTGTGTATATATATATATATATATATATATATATATATATATATATATATATATATATATATATATATATATATATATATATAACATACAGTTGAAGTCAGAATTATTAGCCCACCTGTTTATTTTTCTCCAATTTCTGTTTAATGGAGAGATTTTTTTCAACACATTTCTAAACATAATAGTTTTAATAACTCATTTCTAATAACTGATTTATTTTATCTTTGTCATGATGACAGTACATAATATTTTATCAGATATTTTTCAAGACACTTCTATACAGCTTAAAGTGACATTTAAAGTAACTTAACTAGGTTAATTAGGTTAACTATAGGCAGGTTAGGATAATTAGGCAAATTGTATAATCATGGTTTGGTCTGTAGACAGTCGAAAAAATAATTAGCTTAAAGGGGCTAATAATTTTGACCTTAAAATGGTTCATAAAAAATTAAAAACTACTTTTATTCTTGCCAAAATAAAACAAGTTAGACTTTCTCCTAAAGAAAAAATGTTATCAGACATATTATGAAAATTTCTTTGTTCTGTTAAACATAATTTGGTAAATATTTAAAAAGGAAAAAAAATCATTTTGGGGCTAATAATTCTGACTTCAACTGTAATATAAACAGTTCTGTTTGGTTGACTCTGATTGGCTGATAGCCATGCAATAAACTGCAAATAACAGTGCTTGTCCAGCCTCTTCACCCTTGTGTATTACTCCGCCCACATACAGCAATAAGCAGAGGACACTCTACAGTTTGACAAATATTGCAGCTGTTGAACTACATAATTTACTTTTGAGTTCTTTGTGTAGTTCTCTGAGCATTGTACAAAATTTAAATTATATTCTAACCTGTAACGATAATCTTTACCAGAAAGGAAGACCTGCTCAGCATCATCGAAAGATAAACTCCTCAAGACACCAGAGCATGTATGATGACCTATGAAAAAAAGATTCGTTTAAATATTGACTAATATACCACCACTGAACAGCAAATCTTTATACACGGGTTCATAAGTAGCATCCAGCACGCAGTTTATATACAGTAAATTTTGCAAGTGCATTATTTGGTCTGGCTTACCTCTGGAAAAAGAATACCACAGTTAAGCTGCACTTCAGATGTGCTATAAACTGAAGATTAATGTCTGAATAAACTGCTTATTAATGTCTGTTAATGTAGAGTAAATGCTAAACTATTTGTTAATGCTTAATAATTTGTTTATAGTATGCAGCTATTATAAAGTGTTACCTGACAGTTTGAGATAATCTCAATGAAAATATTTCTCTAGTTTGTTTTTCTCTAGTTTTTTTTTTTTTATTTTTTTTTATCATATTGGCCATCAGTAAAACATACAGTAGGCCTACATTCATATATGATAATAATAAGACTCTATATGGTTAAGGCTGGGGTACCTCAGGGCTCTATTCTTGGGCCACTTCTCTTCTCCATCTACATGACCAGTCATCCAGAAACATGGATTTTCCTACCACAGCTTTGCTGATGATACCCAGCTATACCTCTCTTTTCACCCTGATGATCCCTCGGTTCCAGCTCACATCTCAGCTTGCCTGTCAGACATCAAAGATCATCATCTTCTGCCTAACCTTGCGAAAATGCTTGAAGTTTCTGCCAACCCGACTCTACACCATAACTTTTCAATCCAGATGGATGGGGCAACCATTACTGCATCCAAAATGGTAAAAAGCCTTGGAGTAACGATTGATGACCAACTAAACTTCTCTGACCACATTTCTAGAACTGCTCGATCTTGCAGATTCGCACTCTATAACATCAGAAAGGTCCGACCCTTCCTATCTGAACATACAGCTCAACTCATTGTTCAAGCTCTTGTTCTCTCCAAATTGGATTACTGCAACTCTCTACTAGCCGGGCTTCCAGCTAACTCTATCAAACCTCTTCAGCTGCTTCAGAACGCAGCAGCACGAGTGGTCTTTGATGAACCCAAAAGAGCACATGTCACTCCGCTACTCACCCGTTTGCACTGGCTGCCAGTTGCTGCTTGCATCAAATTCAAAGCTCTGAGTTTTGCTTACAACGCGACCTCTGGCTTTGCTGCTTCTTATCTGCTCTCACTTCTGCAGATTTATGTGCCCTCCAGAAACTTGCGTTCTGTGAATGAACGTCGCCTCTTGATTCCATCCCTAAGAGGGAAGAAATCACTTTCCCAAACTCTCGCATTCAATCTGCCCAGTTGGTGGAATGAACTCCCTAACTGCATCAAAACAGCAGAGTCACTTGCTGTCTTCAAGAAACGACTAAAAACTCAACTATTTAGTCTCCACTTTCCTCCTAATCTGCAACTGCCTCTCTGGCTATACCACTAACTGTACTCTCTCTCTCTCAAAAAAAAATTACATTACTAATGCTTTGCTTCTTAGACTTTACACACCTGAAACTTGCCTACAGCACTTGTTCACTGTTGCTCTTATAGTTGTGTAAATTGCTTCCTTGTCCTCATTTGTAAGTCGCTTTGGATAAAAGCGTCTGCTAAATGACTAAATGTGAATGTAAAGGTAAGGCCTGCAGAATAAGCCTAACTACAAAAGCAGCAAAACATCTTATTCATCACTACAAAACGATGACAAAAAAGACTGGCTAATAACACATATTGTGATGCAAACAGGCAGTCAGCACAGTTTTTAATGTGCTAATGTGATAAAACAATAAGTCATTAGGAAGTTTTCACACTAATAAAATATAGCTAAATCGGAAACATTCCGCACATCAACGTGTTTTTATCATCTTGGTTTAATTAATGTGCACATTATTAGCGGTTATAAGTCAACAAGCAAGTAAATTAACATTAAACCATGGCTAGAATTTGAGAGCATCGTAATATTTAATAACGTTGACGAAAAGCACAAGTGAAAGGATTCGCCCTTTTAGTAAGTCAAGCACAACATCAAACAAACAGTTAAGTCTTTTTGTAAGGCTGTTGGACACAGCACTGACGCACATGGCTGAAGCACTGCAGCTGCCTAACCTATTAATTGTGTGTTATAAATGCCCTAATAGGCTGTTTAGGTTCCAGCGTTGTGTAAATATTGTGAGAGACTGGTGTGAGGTGAAATGAGAGCTTCCTCTTTTCCTTTAGAGGAAGACAGCACAGGATGTTTTGTGTCTATCAGTGTGGTAATTGCAGGCTTGATCCAATAAATTAGTGAATCTCCTTTTGTGCTTCACTGCTTTTCCATTACATCTCAGCTTTGTGCAATTCCAAGTCCCTCACTCACACGCGATTTGTTACTATTTATTGTTTTATTTATTTTTTATTTTTTGAATGGAGCATTAATGGGTGCTGGGTTCTTGGTTGCTGTGGCAACTTCTTGCATAGAGTGCTGTTTTGGCTCAGACAGGCTTGAGCCATGTACTGCAGGTCAGATCATCCTGAATTTAATTGCAATCAATATTACATCATAATATTACATTTAGAAAGTGATTTAAAGAGCTCCTGTTATGCTTCTTTCAGACATTACATTTGATGTAGTGTGTAAAATAGCTGTTTGTGAATGTAAATGCACTGCAAATGTCCAAAAGTCTAACTTTATTTAAGTTTATTCATACATTCATTCATTCAATCATTCATTGATACTTACATACATGCATACATACATACATACATACATACATACATACATACATACATACATACATACATACACAGGGTTCAAAAAAAAAAAAAAAAATATATATATATATATATATATATATACTCTTTGAACCCTATGTATGTATGTATGCATGTATGTAAGTATCAATGAATGATTGAATGAATGAATGCATGAATAAACTTAAATAAAGTTAGACTTTTGGACATTTGCAGTGCATTTACATTCACAAACAGCTATTTTACACACTACATGTACATATATATATATATATATATATATATATATATATATATATATATATATATATACATATATACATATATATATACATATATATATACATATATACATATACATATACATATATATATATACATATACATATATATATATATATATATATATATATATATATATATATATATATATATATATATATATATATATATACATATATATACATATATATATATATATATATATATATATATATATATATATATATATATATATATATATATATATATATATATATATATATACATATTTATATATACATATTTATATATATATATATATATATATATATATATATATATATATATATATATATATACATATATATATATACATATATATACATATATATATATATATATATATATATATATATATATATATATATATATATATATATATATGTATATGTATATATATATATATATATATATATATGTATATATATGTATATATATATATATATATATATATATATATATATATATATATATATATATATATATATATATATATATATATATATATACGTGTATGTATATATATATATATATATATATATATATATATATACATATATATACATATATATATATATATATATATATATATATATATATATATATATATATATATATATATATATATACGTGTATATATATTCTAGCAATTATTTAAGCAAAACAAAACCCCTTGTTCAAGAAAAAAAATAGGCATTTACTTATTAATTGTAATTATATTTAAATAAGATTTAAAATTAACAGTTGGTTGATGGTATTTTTAAGAGCACTAGTTTTCAGTCAGGAAAATCAGCTATTTTTTCAAAATAAATATTCCTAAAAGCAGCCTATTTTTTATTTACAGGTATAATGAATTGTTGTTCATCATAGACACCTGCCAGGGGGCCTCCATGTATGAGAGGTTTTACTCGCCCAACATCATGGCTCTTGCTAGCAGCCAAGTGGGGGAGGACTCACTTTCAGTAAGTCAAAACTTATGCATGATCTTTGAACTTGAACTGACATTAGCTATATTGTAGCTGTTAGAAGTCATTGCAGTTTTACAGATTCTTGCAAAATCATAAACATAAAACCCCTATAATATGGACTAAAATAAGAACATGTTATTGATTAAATGATAGAGTAAGTCATGGAGTCATGATTTTTGAGAATCATGCTATAATATTCTACGTTTTCCTTCCTTTATTGTATAGTGAATAGTTGTGAATTGAACATTATTGTCTGAGTTACAGAATGTTCTGTGCTTAAGTTGTTTAATTGTGTCATGTGATATACTGAGTGTTCAAAATGACTCCAAATGCACCACTTTTTTGCAGAAATGCACAAGTGCTGTTAAACATGACTGATTATTTTCATTATTATTATTATTTTTACATATTAATTACCCTTTAAGCACTTTTTTTATCGGTTTTTGGATTTCATTTTATATTTTTGTATAGTCTAGTCACATTATAACTGGTATGAACAGCCCATAATAATTAGAACTAAATCAGACTCTACACTGATACACAGTTTCTCCTAAAAGCCCGGATTTTTTCTGATTTCTGACACTGATTCCTCTGTATTGCTTTGCCTGTACAGCATCAGCCAGACTTGGCAATTGGGGTCCATTTGATGGACAAGTACACTTTTTACTTACTGGAGTTCCTGGAGGAAGTCCACCCTGCCAGCCAAGCCAACATGAATGATCTGGTAAGTTCATATGTCCATTTAGGTTAGGTATTTGTGTCTGTTTACAACTATTTCCTATACTATATTATAACAGTTTGGTATTGGTGTCTGTTTATAACTATTTCCTAAAAACTGAAATACTCAGCTCAAAACTCCAACTAAGCTCAAAAGTAGATGTGGGGAAATATTTTTTGCGGTAAATAATGGCTAATGTGACTAATATTGTTGTGAGTTTTTGCAAATTTTGCACCTTTTTTATTGTTTTGCTGTGAAAATTTACACAGATCTACACGTCTAAATTAACGTTTTAAGTAATGACCTCAAGAGCCATTGATCTCTGTAATTCATATAAAAGAAACTGAGAGAAACTAGAGTTTTCCCCCTAAAGCCTGCTGTATCAAATTTAAAAATGAAACCGATTGTTTGAAAATAAATCTAAAGCTGGTCACACACCGGGCGAACACATTCGCATGTTATTTAAAATGAAACCATTCATATGGCACTCTGTGGTGTGACAGAATTATGAACTGTGTCCTGAGTCGTAGCTGGGCATCGTGGACAGCCACCAACTTGTGGCGCCGGTGTGTTTACCCAGAGAAGATTACACTTATGACGACAGCATATATACACAATATATAGAAGTTTAGCAACTGAGACAACTCATGTGGCCCAGTTCAAAGAGCCTGTGAATGTGTGTTACGATTACATCATTTGAAGTGGATCACACACACCAAACCATTATATGACTTGAGTATACAAGTGATGAGCAGTGCTGGGGAAAGCTACTTTTGAAAGTAGTGCATTACAATATTGAGTTACTCCCCAAAAGAGTAACTAATTGCGTTACTTAGTTACTTTTTATGGAAAGTAATGCATTATATTACTTTTGAGTTACTTTTGCTTTACTTTTTCTTAACTGCCTAAGGTTTGATCTCTTTTAGAATTTGCAAGCATTTTTCAGCTTTATTATAGAGAAGCTCTGTATTTAACAGCCATCTATATAATCTACACCTTCATTTTTCCTTTAAAAAATGTAGGATATATTTTGAGAACTTTCTGAGCCCAGAGTTACACATGCTGTATATACAGATTAATGAAAGCATGTAATGTGTTTGCTACTTCTGTATGTTTTGTGTTATTAGTTTAATAAATTCACTGTCCATTGAGCTAAAGATGGTAATAAAGCCTAAGAGTACTTACAAGAAATTATTTATATTAAGACAAAAACAGATTTTAAACCTTTAAAATGTTTAATAACAAAATGAACAGTAAGACGATAAAAAATATCCCCAAATCAAAATAAACCTTTGAGTTTGTACATTGAATAAATGTGGCCTAAACAAACGTGTAAATCTATTCCCAAAAGAGAAAAAAATCTTACTATATTACAAAACATAGTCACTTCTACAGTAGACAATGGCTGCATCTCCTCAACAATAAGAGCAATAACCTTTTCTTTTTTAAAGTTTAGTCTAATTAATTGTTTTACCTGGAGAACATGAACTGGTGTCAATTATTTGTTGTTTAGCTAAAAGTGCCTTACGGGTGTAGTGCTTTGCATCCAGTTTTGTGTTTCTTGCAGTTGTCAAGAGTTTTACTTGCACATAATCAACACTTAATGACAATCCACTTCTTTTCTTTGATGAATCCATTGCAAAAAATGTAAGTCTCTGGCCTGCCATTGTTTCTGTTTCCAACTGTCTGTAGTGATGACGGGAAATTTGCAAATTAATAGTTTGTTTTTAACCAGATCTTCTAAGTGAACTGGTCAAACCAGTTCATTAAATTGAATGGAGTTGTCGTGAAAGGGTTTGAGCCTTCAGTAAGTACTTAATCACTTACTTTTTAACATACCGGATACCCTCCCTGACTCGAAATAAACCAATATCCTGAGTTATTCAGTTACTAGAACAGTACACTGACTCATCTGCTGTAAAACAAAGAAACCTGATGATGATGATGATGAGTGCCAGCCGACTGTCTGTTCCCTTGCAGCACACTCTCTCAATGAGTGTGTGATTCAACATGACTAAAGTCATTTTTATTCCGGAATATATTTTTAAAAGCAAATTAAACAAGGTACATTTTTTTAATAGTTACTCAAACAATATGCGTTACTTTACTTGTTACTTTAGAAAAGTAAGATTATTACTTAACGTGCGTTACTTTTGATGCGTTCCCCCCAACACTGGTGAGAAGTATACAAGTGTGTATTGACAGCTCAAGGCTTTGCACACAGTGTTATTTTGGCTTCCAGTAACACTGTAAAATTTGCACTGTAAATTAACAAATACACTTGTGCTGCAGTTTTACAGCACACTTGTAATTATTAATTTACAATGTGCTTGTAAATTTTACAGTATTACTGACAATTGTTACAGTATTACTGCCAAAATTTACAGGCACACTATAAATTAACAATCACAACTGTGCTGTAGTTTATAGCACAATTGTAATTGTTAATTTACAGTGCACTCATAAAATGTTCAGTAGTTTCATTTACTTTACATTTACAGTTACTGGCATCCAAAATTGATGCGCTCTGTGATCCGGCAGGAATATGAACTGTGGTGTTCTAACTAGGGTTGGGTCGATGGACGATGCCGTCCTCCATTGCCGATGGCCTATAGACAACACGTTGCTGAGGCGGCATTACGATCCTCCGCCCCACCAGCAGCTACACGCTCGCAAAAAACACACACTTAGGGCTCTATTTTAATGATCTAGATGCAAAGTCTAAAGCGAAGAGCGCTAAAGCATTAAGGGCATTTCGGAATCCACTTCTGCTATTTTAAGGATGGAAAAATATGCTTTGCGTTGCGGCTTATGGTCTAACAGGGTTGTGCTTATTCTCTTAATGAGTTATGGGTGTGTTTTGAGATAAACCAATCAGAGTCTCATCTCCCATTCCCTTTGAGAGTCAGTTGTGTTGCACCATGACACATTTGCTATTTACATGGTAGACTTTGTAAGTGGAAAAACTAAACGCTTCACTATAAATAATAATAATCATAAAAAATAACATTATACAAAAGCAAGTTGTCGGGCAGCATGGTGGCACAGTGCAGTGCACAATCACTTCGCAGCAAGAAGGTCACTGGTTTGAGCCCCAGCTGGGTCAGTTGGCATTTCTATGTGGAGTTTGCATGTTCTCCCCGTGGGTTTCCTCCAGGTGCTCTGGTTTCCCCCACAAGTCCAAAAACATGCGGTATAAGTGAGTTGGGTAAGCTAAAATTGTCCGTAGTGTATGTGTGTGAATGAGTGTGTATAGATGTTTCCAAGTGATGGGTTGCGGCTGAAAGGGCATCCGCTTTGTAAAAACATGTACTGGTCTGAAAATAGCAACACGTCAGGGCAAACATGTCTTGCACCTTATTGCGCTGGGTGTATGATAGGGCCTTCAGGCCCTGTTTACACTAATATGTTTTAGTTTAGAACGAAAACGATCCACGTCCACAATGGCGTTTCATCTAGCATTTCTGAAAAGATCTCTGTCCAAACTATTCCGCTAAAAAATGCACATCATGTAACCACACACACACACACGCTGCAGCTTATGCACACGTCTGAGCTCCAGGCAGTCAGTGGGTGCTTTGAGCACAAAACCCCAGAGAGCAGCACACATCGGACAGTTTATCAAGGATGTACCGCTGGATCGCGTCTCACTATAGTTGTTAAACATGCTAGTTAATTAATCTTGTCTCTATCTAACGAGTCTTCGGTCTTTTGAATCTATCAGGTAACATGCCACAGCGTCAGTACACTGCTTCAATATTTCACTTTCATGCTTGTACTTTGTAATTTTAGTGAAAACCTCATTTACTGTCCCGCAGAAAGTGATTGACAGGTGGTAATTTTGGTATTATAATTTGGTTATGGGTAAAACAACGGCTAGTCGGGTCAGATAGTTGAAACGGTAGGCTACAAATAATTAATTTGTTATGAATGAATTAATTATTCATAAATAATTTATTCACCGCCGCCTACGACAACGATGTCATCGTCCATCGCGATGTTTCACATTCGACACCGTACAATGCCAAATTGGTCGACATTGCCTAACCCTAGTTCTAACTGTCCAAAATACGTAGAAAATTTGTGGCATTTGCTTGATTTGACGGAAAGCACAAAATCCTGAAGGCTCTGATAAGTTCTTGTATTTGCATCACCTTTATCCCCAATGCTGATATGAACTGAACTTCACAAAGGTGCCCTGTCGTCTTAGATGAAAAGAGCAGCATTGTGGAGCACAGGTCTCTTAGCACGTCACTTTAAACAGAGTGGCTAATACAGGTGTAGGTCAAACGGCTTTGAAACAGACAGGAGGGAGACCTTTTCTCTGAAGGCCTTGGAGAGCTTGAGTTTCTCTTCCATTCATCTGTGCTGCTGGCTGGAGTCCCACCAACTCCCACAAGCCATTTTGATCTCTCCTGCCCTCCACATCCTCTCTGCCTGGCACAGTGCTTTGCAGATCAAACACTTCCAACAACAGCCTCTTTTTCTGTCATTTTTACACTCTCTTCGTCTCACTCCATTTCTCTATTCTACTGGATTAGCATTGATATTATTGATTTCCCAGGAGAGAAAGAGGGCCATTTTAATGTCGAAAGAAAAGGACCACTTGATCTTTCATGAATGCTCTCACACATGATTGATCTCCTTTTCATTCCCGTCAAAAGATTATGGAATGTCTTTCTGGCTGTCACTGTAAAATGGGAATTGTGCTGGAAAACATTGCTGTTCCACCACCAAAAAAATATTTTAGTTTTATTCTGAAACTGAAGCAAGTATTCACATGATGCTTTTCCCTCAAGTAGAAGTAGATTCAGCCAATAATGTTTATAAATCAGTATACAGCTAAAGGACGACAATGAGTTTTGTTCATTGTCATTCTAACAACAAATAAATGAATACAAACTACAATTCAAAGGTTCGTGGTTAAAGGCACAGTATGTAAGATTTTTTTAATAAAAATATTTAAAAACCACTTGAACAGTGTTATATATTTTGCTGACGTACATTGACCAGCCACTTTATTAGGTACATCTGTCCAACTGCTCGTTAACGCAAATTTCTAATCGGCCAATCACATAGCAGCAACTCAGTGCGTTTAGGCATGTAGACATGGTCAAGACCAGGGGTCACCAATCTCGGTCCAGGAGGGCCGGTGTCCCTGCAGGGTTTAGCTCCAACTTACCTCAACACAGCTGCCTTGGTGTTTCAGATATACATAGTAAGACCTTGATTAGCTTGTTCAGGTGTGTTTGATTAGGGTTGGAGCTAAAATCTGCAGGACACCGGCCCTCCAGGAACAAGTTTGGTGACCCCTGGTCAAGACTATCCGATGCAGTTTTAACTGAGCATCAGAATGGGGAAAAATGGTGATTTAAGTGACTTTGAACGTGGCATGGTTGTTGGTGCCAGACGGGCTGGTCTGAGTATTTCAGAAACTGCTGACCTATTGTGATTTTCACGCACAGCCATCTCTAGTGTTTACAGAGAATGGTCAGAAAAAGAGAAAATATCCAGTGAGCGGCAGTTCTATGGGCGCAATTGCCTTGTTGATTCCAGAGGTCAGAGGAGAATGACTAGACTGATTCGAGCTGAAAGAAAGGCAACAGTAACTCAAATAACCGCTTGTTACAACCGAGGTATGCAGAAGAGCATCTCAACGCACAACACATCCAACATTGAGGCAGTTGGGCTACAGCGGCAGAAGACCACACCGGGTGCCACTCCTTTCAGCTAAGAACATGAAACTGAGGCTACAATTCGCACAGGCTCAGCAAAATTGGACAATAGAATATTGGAAAAACATCAAAATTTGGCATCAACAACATGAAAGCATGGATCCATCCTAGCTTGTATTAACGGTTCAGGCTGTTGGTGGGGGTGTAATGGTGTGGGGGATATTTTCTTGGCACACTTTGGGCCCATTAGTACCATTTGAGCATCATGCCAATGACACAGCCTACCTGAGTATTGTAGCTGACCATGTCCATCCCTTTATGACCACAGTGTACCCATCTTCTGACGGCTTTGCGCCATGTCATAAAGCGTGAATCATCTCAGACTGGTTTCTTGATAATGACAATAAGTTCACTGTACTCAAATGGCCTCCACAGACACCAGAACTCAATCCAATAGAGCACCTTTGGGATGTGGTGAAATGGGAGATTTGCATCATGGATGTTCAGCTGACAGATCTGCAGCAACTATTATGCTATCATGTCAGTAAAAATCTCTGAGGATTATTTCCAGTACATTGTTGAATCTATGCCACAAAGGATTAAGGAAGTTCTGAAAGCAAAAGGGGGTCCAACTTGGTACTAGTAAGGTGTACCTAATAAAGCGACCGGTGACTGTACAGCATGTATTTAAATTATTCCAACTGTTTTGAAGAATGTTCAAATTTTAACTAAGACACCATGTCCTGTGTGGCCATGGTAATGACCATCAATTTCCGGTTTGGTAGCAGCGAAAGATCCAAATGCTTTGATATGTTGTGTTTAATCAGACTGCACAGAGCAGCAGTATAACAAAAGAAGAACTGGATGTGGTGGACTATGGCATAATAAAAGCTTTGATGCATTATTATACCTTTTGCTGTATTATCATCTGTGACATCGTGCTCGTCTTTCATCAGCAATTGCTTCAGCGATCTCGTTTCACTTCAATAGCTAGGGCTGGGCGATATGACCAAAATCTTATATCACACTATAAGGGATCTCATATACTGATAACGTTATACATCACCATGTAGTACCATTTCTGCATATTCTATCAATTAATAACTTATGGATGTTTGGACCACATGTAAAAGACAATTTAATCAGAAGTGTGCTCATTCAAATGGAATCAATTTTAATAACTTTATTTAGAACTTCAGCGCAAATGTTTGATTTAAAAATGTATATAATAAATATTTATAAAATACTTTTTTATAAAATTTTATGTCTGCATCTCTGAAATGACGTGTAATTTTGCGCTCATCGAAATGATGAAAACGTATTAAGATAAACATGTTTTGTGACACCACAATATAAACTATAGAGCATAATATGGAACAAATGGATATGTTTTTTTGGATATGATTCATTCATTCATTTTCTTTTCGGCTAAGTCCCTTTATTAATCTGGGGTCGCCACAGCGGAATGAACCGCAAACTTATCCAGCATATCTTTTACACAGCGGATGCCATTCCAGCTGCAACCCATCACTGGGAAGCATTCATACACACTCATTCACACACATACACTACTGTCAATTTAGCTTATTCAATTGACCAGTACCGCATGTCTTTGAACTGTGGGGGAAACCGAAGCACCTGGAGGAAACCCACACGAACACAGGAAGAACATACAAACTCTACACAGAAATGGCAACTGAGCCACCCGGGGCTCGAACCAGTGACCTTCTAGCTGTGAGGCAACAGTGCTACCCAGTGTGCCACCACATCACCCTTTGTATAGACCTGGGGTGTCCAGACTTGGTCCTGGAGGGCCGGTATCTTGCATATTTTAGCTCCAGCTTCCTTCAACACACCTGCCTGAAAGTTTCTAGTATACCTAGAAAGAGCTCAATTAGCTAGTTCAGGCGTGCATAACTGGGGTTGGAACTAAGAAATGCTGGACACCGGTCCACCAGGACTGAGTTTGGACACCCCTAGTATATAGACCATTTTAATGTGGTGATGTCATTTTCCCATGGACATTTACTGTTTGTTGTCAAACCATTTCATAACTGTAACTAGAGGCAATTCAATCAGAACTTAATGTTAAAACAGTCGTTTTAACATTATTTATGAAAATGTGGACTTTTTTGGACTCTCGTAAGCTATGAAAATGAAAAATGTGAAACAGGAAATATGTTGGGACCATTGTTATTGTTTACATCTCTTAAAATGGTCTATATGGTATATAATCATATTCCACAGCCCTTCTTTCAGCCTTAAACTTCTTCATACTACTATGATAATAGTAATAGCTCATCAATGAACACCTGAGTCCCACAGGTTGTAATGAAGACCATGATTCCACACTCTGTCACAGCATCATCAATATACACATTTATTTGTTGTAGTACTCTTCACAGTATCTGAAAAAACACAGACACACACATAAAAGATTCTTTCAAATATTAAGCAGCAAGATTTCTCTTTACTTTTTATAACAACAAGAACTTTTACCACATATAAATTGATTTCTGAAGAACCATATGTCATAAAAGACTCAAAAAATGAATAAACATGGAATGGAATAAACATAACTCCAACAATAGAATAAATTGCATTTTACTGTCTATCAAACAAAGAAAATAAAATATTGCAATAATATTTCACAATAGGATTGCTTTATGGTATTTTGATTACATACTATAGATGTGGCTTTGGTAACCTTGAGAGACTTCATGAAAAATCATGCTAACCCCAAAGGAAGAAATAAATGATAAATAAAACTTTAACAAATAATAATAATAATAATATACAGGATTTGTTGGATAGGTTTGTAAAAAAAAGTGGACGGCTCCACAATGTTTTTAATTTAACACATGAATAATATAGTCTTCCAAATAATCAGCCAATTACAAATGTATTTCCTAATTAGTTTTTTTATACTTATTGATTTTTTTATTAGCTGCTAATTTTTATTAGCTTTTATTAGCTGTTTTTCACAAACAGCATGTTATTAAAGAGCTCCTATTATGCATTAAAAAAGGTCATATTTTGGTTTTGGGGGTCTCCAACAACAGTCTGATATGTATGCAAGGTCAAAAAACACTTTCATTGTCTTATAATATGCATTTATTTTTATTTAATTTTCCCAACTACTCCCATATGATTCGTTCAGCAATTCATTTGTTCCCAAACCCCTCCTTAGCAGGTTGCTACTCTTCACTGATTGGTCCGATGACCCAGTTTGTTGCGATTGGTTGACTGCGTTCAGCGTGAGACAGAGAGAATCGCCCCCCATGGCTTATCAACAATTTTGAAGTAGTTAGAGTGCATGTGTGAGCCCAATGTAGGAGTGTATTAAAGCAATGCAGTTAAACACCAGCATATTACTCTATTCCTAACCACAACACACTTTCAGTATTTATCCACACAGTGGCAAAAGCTGAACTATTTTGAAACTTGACCATCACACATGCGTATGAACAGCTGATGGTGGCCATAGCAAGGACAGATGGCAGAGGATCGCAAGAAAGATCTGTAAAGAAAGTGGCACGCATCGCCTTTTTAACGTGGTTTTAGACGCGATATGAGAATATACCTTAAACAGTTAACCAGATACAGTACAAACCATGTGGAGCGGTTACAAGCGACAAAACACAATTTAATACATAATTTGCAAGGTAGAGAAAACAAGGAGGCAACCATTTTAATCACACTTAAGTTACTTACACTTGTGAAATGGAGGAAGGAACTGATCCATGGATAAAGTTCCTTTCAAGCTCTGACAAAGTCCCATACATCAATAGTCTTTTCTGATCCTTCCTTTAACAAACGGCCGATGAATCCCCCGTTGTAAGCGTGTAGATTGCTGTAGCACTTATCAGAAAAATGACAGGAACACAGCACAAGGCTGTGGCTATAATGCTGAGGTATTTTTGCAAAAACAAACTCCAGCCACTGACTCTTCACAGCCTCACCTTTGGGTAGGAAAAAATAATACTGACTTTCCCCTCACACTTCATGACATGATTCTCCCGGGATCTGCTACAGTGTTTGTCGTCTTCTTTTTCTTTCTACAGTGTTTGTGGGCGGGGTTTTTAATTTCCCCTGCGTTTGCAACAAATGGGCGGGGCTTGAGTTCCGTATCTACGTCACGCCAACACAGCTAAAGATTCGTTACCACGGTGATTTATTTGAAACACTCTTAGTCAACTCTTTTATAGATGAATCAATAGTTTTAAACACAGTGCACTTTCAGTTTTAAGCCTCAGCTAGATATTTCACTTCACAAAATTAAAAAAAAAATCAACATTTACTTACACTCCAGTAGTTCTAATCTTTTATGATTTTTGCTTTTCTGTTCAACACACAAAAAAAGATATTTTGAAAAATCCACCAGCAAAAAACAACAAAAAAAAAAACAGCAGCCATTGGCATCCATATAAGGAATTCTTTTTTTTTTTTTAAATAAAATAAAAAAAATACTATGTAAGTCAATAGCTATTCCTCTTTAACATTCTTCACTATATTTTCTTTTGTGTTAAAATAACTGTAGGGTGAGTAAACGATGAAAGAAATTGTCTTTTTTTGCTGAACCATTTTTTTATTCACAAATGTAATTTACAGCCATTTTTAAAGGACGTCATTCTTGATGTTCTTTGTAAATTTAATTATATTATATTTACATGATTACAGTGATACAAGCTAAACTACACAGTTGTTAATGTTAGCTGATATACCTGTGCACATTCTCCTCTGCAATTCTATAAAAAATACTCTTGGTTCACATTACTGGTCCCGTTGTGCATTTTTCATATGAGCATGGTATTCCAAAGAAAAAAAAATCCTCCATTTTCCAGTCAGGATGTCAGGTCCCAGCGGGTCAAAATTTCCATTCTCTCCGCAATCAACTGCAATCTGACATTAGAGTCTCCCTCCATTCTTATACACGAACCCCACTGGATTAACAGACAATCAATTTCAGTGAATGTTCAGTTTCACTCTGAAATATGTTACATTATGGAAGAAAAGTGAATTTTGAGTGCAATTTGTTGTTAACATAATATGCAAGACCCCCCACATGCTATTTTAGCTTGATGGGATTAGCTCTTACAGTATTTCATCCTGATATCATACAAAAGATAAAAGATGATTTAAAGCTTAGAGTGGATTGAGACCAAAACGTCCTAAATGTAGATTAAATGTTATGATGATGGTCTAAACCAGACAAATAAGAAAACAAAATACTTAAAGATGCTGTATGAAAGTTTTTGATTTTTCTAAAGCATAAAAATACCATAATATGTTTGCAGATATTTAGGAAACATACTACATGAACATTCTTGTTTATCTGAAAAACAATGCTAAAGTCGGATATTCTGGTTTGAAAATGTCCTTAATGCCTGTCTGTTTTGGTCTCTTTAAGCCGCACAATGCCTGTTTAACCAATTACATTTCAGCATCCCTGGTTGTCTTAGTGGAAAACAGCGTATTTCATTCATTCAATCAGGAAGGCTCCGAAGGTATGTCTCCGCGCCCGAAAGGTGGTTATTAATTAGCAAAAAATATAAATATTACAAACATAAACATTAGGTGAGCTGGTTACATTGTAACAACTACGGTGATAGGATTTGCAGCGATACGTGACAGGATTTGCAGCGATACGTGACAGGATTTGCAGCGATAAGCAATTTGGCTGTTTCCACTAGACAAAACACGACAGAAATTTAAATACAGCCATTCAGAAGCACAGAATAGTGCGCTTACTGCACTCCAATGAAATAGTAAAGTTTATAATCTTATTATTACATATTAAACCTCTTAAACATTATTAAATGTAGATGCTGAATCACTCATATGTGTTAGTTAACACCGAGTCATAGTTCTAAAGTTCAATTTTAAACAGTTTATTTTATTTTCATGATCTAAGGGGAACTATCTGCTGCTGCTTTCAGTAGTATGGCAATAAATATCATGTAAAATGGCACTCAACGTCACATTATTAGCATTTAACACTAAATAAAGCACTTGAGTTGTACCTGAGGTGATCATTGTCAGTTTGACATGTTGTTCAGCTGCAAGAAATAGAAGCCGTTTATAAAATATAAATTTCAGGTGTTGGTTAGAACAAAATATCATGTAATATAATCCTTTTAATATGGAAAATATTCCTTCTATCATGTGCAGCTGCTTTTATATAGAACATGGTTTAAGTAGTCAGGCATGCTCCTGTATATCTCTTCAATCTGGCAACCTGCGCGTGCGTTTTGAATCAGGTGTGCAATACCTAGTTCCACTGGGTGTCAAACTTACATACTGCACTTTTAAATGCTTTTGGATAGACTATGGCCCAATCCCAATTTTACTTTTGTACCCCTTCCCCTTGGCCCTTGAGACAGAGTGTGAAGAGGAAGGGCTTCAAAATTTATCCCTAAGAAATGGGACAACCCTACAGCACCTGCACACATCATCATATGTCATCACGATCTCTTACCCTAATATGAGATCGTTGATTGTGACTGCTGTGGTTATTCCAGTTGTGTTTTTTTTTTAGTATTTATCTTCAGGAAATCAATGAAGGCAACAATATCATGTTATCATAACGATATAATGTGGTAATAAGATCATAACTGTACTGTGTATTTACACTGTGGCCATATTCATCTATGTAAACACACCAGAACAACATAAACATTATAGCAAACACTGTAAAAAGGTCATTCCCAGCCACTAGACTTTTCTGACAGGGTATTCGAGTGTCATCGATTGTCAGAATGTTGTGGGACTGCTATACAAGAGTTATTGGGGATATAGATAGCAAAGTTTAGCAGTTTTTTAAGCATGTCAGTAAAACACGAATACGGTTATGAATATATTAAAAAATGTGCTTGGTTGTTGTAAAAAAAATCATAATGATGACAAAAAACTACTACTTTGTGCATCTCCTTACTTCCGTGTGCACCCATGCTACCACTGTAGATGGTGTATCCTGGGAAATTTTCTTACCCCTTGGTTTTGAGTGTGGTCCTGAAAAATCTTCGAGGGGTATCTAGCCCATCCCCTTAGCCCTACGCCTTCAAGCTAAACAGCATTGGGACACCCCTACCCCTTCATGTAAACATGCAACAAGGGGAAGGGGAAGGGCTAAGGAGTAGAATTGGTATTGGGCCTATAAACAGGGCACATCATACAACAGATGTTATTTTAAATATTTTTTTTTCTGTTTTTTGTATTATTATCTATTAAACTATAAAATATTTTGAGTAAATGCACTACAATGAAAAGAAAAAATCCATTGGATTTGCTACATTTTTTAAGGTAAGTGGTTGCAAACAATTTATGTGGGCTGAATTTAAACCAAAAAAATTTAATTTAGCAACGTTCAACTTAATGTGTTTGTTTAAATTCAGCCCATATGAATTGTTTGCAACCGGTTACCTTAAATAAATATAAATATATATATATATATATATATATATATATATATATATATATATATATATATATATATATATATAAATTCAATGATTTTTTTTTTGGTTGGTGTACTAGAACTTGACAATCTGTAATTAAACTCTTCATTTGTGTCTAAATTCCCATTTGACTGATAGTTGCGCATTTGTTTCAGTTTAAAGTGTGCCCACAAAGTCAGTGTGTCTCCACTCCGGGCCACCGTACTGACCTGTTCCAAAGGGATCCGGGGAGTGTCCTCATCACAGACTTTTTCGGAAGTGTCCGGAAAGTGGAGATCACCAAGGACACAATCAGTCTGACGTGTCCTGTAGAGTCACCAGTGCAGAGGTAAGTAGACCACAGACTATGTAAATGATTATACACCGATTACTGCTTCCTGGGAAAATATAGTGCATCTGATGTAGTAAATTAGCCAATTCAGTGCTGGATTTTATAGAACACAAGGTGGGATTATAGTTGAAGTCAGAATTATTAGTCCTTTTGAATTATTAGCCCCCCTGTATATATTTTTTTTCTCCAATTTCTGTTTAATGGAAAGATTTTTTTCTCAGCACATTTCTAAACATAATAGTTTTAATAACTCATTTGTAGTAACTGATTTCTTTTATCTTTGCCGTGATGACAATACATAATATTTTACTAGTTATTTGTCAAGATAGTATTCAGCCTAAAGTGCTTACCTAAGTTAATGATGGTTTATTAGGCAAATTAGGGTGATTAGGCAAATCATTGTATTATGACGCTTTATTCTGTAGACAATCGAAAAAAAATTATTGCTTAAGGGGGCTAATAATATTGACCTTAAAAAGGTTTTAATGAAATTAAAAACTGCTTTTATTTTAGCTGAAATAAAACAAATAAGACTTTCTCTAGATGAAAAAATATTATAGGAAATAATACAGGAGGGCAAATTATTTACTTTACAATATACTGTCTTTTATACAGACCCCCTGGTTTTGCACGATTCCGTGATCGCTGGATCCAACGGAAAATCAACAAAAAGTCAAAAAATTTTGCGAACTTGCAAAATTCTTAATTTAAACGCAAAATAATTGTAAAAAAATGTAAATAATCTCATTAAATATCCAATTCTAAACCACATAATCAAATTATATTTATTTCAGTTAGCAATTATTTGTTTTGCGTGACTTATAGACTTTACATACGCAGCGCATGTGCTGAATTTGACGTCTCACCTGCGCTCTCACAATCATTACGTTACATTACATGGGGTGGGAGGTTCAGCTTGTGTAGCAAGCAGGCACGGATGAAGCGCGAGTGATGTGAAGCCATAGCAAAGATGAGATGTAGACATCACGTTGTGCAAATTTTGTGCGTTTGATGCACTTCAGACTGCAAAAGTTGGAGCAAACATCTAATAAACGGAGCAATGGAACAAACAGATGGAGATTGGTTCACAGATGACGGCCGCTGGACGTAACTGAATTGAAGAACTTTATTGGTGCTTTACATGTATGACTGGTATTATGATGTGCGTCAAATCGATAAATTATTTCGTTTAACTTTTTACCTGCAGTTAACGAGAGAAACTGACAATTGCCATTTGCCACAATTGCGATTGCCATTGACAATTTTTATGGCAATCTGTGTTTTATGTGTATTATGTTAGGGGAATCCTGCATGTCCTATGTGTGAGGTACATGATGTCAGATGCTCCAGGAGTGAAATCTGAGAGAGAACAAAAAGATTGTGGATAAAAATAAGAGTTATACAAACTTCCTTTGACTTAATCCCTACCGTTTTAGATATCGTCTTGACAAGAGACCAAAATAAAGAAGCTTTATTTTTATAATTTGTGTCGTTGTCATTGTTTCAGATTGCACATCTATCATAGTAGGCTACCTAATATGGTGAATAAGATTATTTTTACATTACATATTTTTTTAATCGCAAAATTGTCCGCAAATTTCTAGGAATTACCGCATCAAAATCAGTCATTTTTATTGCAAGAAATCACAAAAAAAATCTTGAAATACTTAGGGGTCTGTTTATAGTCACTAAAAGCTTAATTACTGAAACACATTAATTTGTGTATTTTGTATTGTGTGTGTGGGGACAAGAATTATCCTGTTTATCAGACTTGTGCATTGAAAAACAACTTGAAACTGAATTTGTACTGTAGATGTAATTTCCTCAATAATCGTCTCTAGGTGTGTAACTATGCATTTCTGTCATCGTGTCTTCACACTCATCTTGTTTCAAATCTTTTCCAAACAAAAATTTAAGGGATAGTTCACCCAAAAATGAAATATGTTATAATTTACTCAACCTCTACTTGTTCCAAATGTTCTTTCATCTTTCAAGACAGCGGGAAAACTGTGACCATCAACATCTATAGCATTTTTTACTATGTATTTTTACTTGATTTTTTTACTACTGTGTGCACCATTTGTCTTAAACTGATTCAGTGAATGTGTGAATGAGTGAACTCCATAAGAACAAATCAAAGTGAACAGTTTCAGAGACAACACACTGATTTCAACCACTGTATTTAATGGTAAATTTAATGGTTTGGATTGCAAGAGAAATGCCACATGTCCAATGTTTCCAGTAAAGACTAGCCTTGTAACAGAGTACCCTAGTTAGTGACAGTGCTAGCACATGCATCTAACGTAATTAATAATTCAGCAGATTTGGACTATTTTTATTCTGCTGTCTTCATTGCCATGTGCTTTGACGAACGTGAAGTCCACTAGCTGAAATCCGTAATCAATGGTTCATTGTTATTTTTATTATATAATATAAAAATGTAAAATCTTGTATAGTGTGTTATACATATTGTATCATTACACCCCTAATTTCCATGCACAGTTGAGGGCAAAATATTTAATCTTTTTCAAATGATAAGGGATTTTTAAGGGAGCAAGGACATTTTCACAGTATTTCTGATAACATTTTGTCTTCTGGAGAAAGTCTTGTACGTTTTATTTTGGTGGTTAGCACCGTTGCTTCACAGCAAGAACGTCGCTGGTTTCAGTCCTGGCTGGGCCAGTAGGCATTTCTGTTTGGAGTTTGCATATTCTCCTCGTGTTTGCGTGGGTTTCCTCTGGATGCTCCGGTTTCCCCCACAGTCCAAAGACATGCGCTTTAAGTCAATTGAATAAACTAAATTGGTCATAGTGTATGAGTGTGTGTGAGAATGAGAGTGTGTAGGGGTGTTTCCTAGTACTGGGTTGCAGCTGAAAGGGCATCTGCTTCATAAAACATATGCTGGAGTAGTTGGTGGTTCATTCCGCTGTGGTGACCTCTGATAAATCAGAGACTAAGCCGAAGGAAAATAAATGAATGAATGAATGAATGAATATTATTAGTTCCCTTAAACTTTTTCCCCCAATTTCTGTTTAATGGTGAGAAGATTTTTTTAACACATGTCTAAACATAATAGTGATAATAACTCATTTTTTATCTTTGCCATGATGACAGTAAATAAGATTTTACTAGATATTTGTCAAGAAATTTCTATACAGCTTAAAGTTACATGTAAATGCTTAACTAGATTAATTAGGTTAACTAGGTTAGGTTAGTTATTGTATAACGATGGTTTGTTCTGTAGACTATCGAAAAAATATATAGCTTAAAGGGGAAAATAATTTTGACCTTAAAATTGTCTTAATAAATTTATTCTAGCTGAAATAAAACAAATAAGACTTATAAAATAAGTGAGAAAAAATATGATCAGATGTACTGTGAAAATTTCCATGCTCATTTGAACATAATTTGGGAAATATTTAAAAAAGCGAAAAATAAATAAATTCAAAGGAGGTCTAATATTTCTGACTTCAATTGTATATATTTTAGGGGTGCAACTGTTCAATCTACTCATGGTTTGGCTGTTATCATGGTTTTAGGGTCACGGTTTCGGTACGATACAGTTTGTGCTATCCTTAGAAAAAACGTGCCTAAAGAACAATTCAAAGAACAAAAAACATATTTATTGGGTAGCAAACACCTGAGAGTGCAACAGCTTCACATGTATGACTGTAGATTTGCATGTTCTCGCATTAATTAAATAAAAGTAGGGTATTTTGAAGATTGGATGTTCAAATAAATTGCTCAAGAAAATAAAGAAAAAAAAAAGCTTAAATTTCCCCTTTTTCTATTTTACATCTCGACTCAACAGTCTCAACCAATTATGCAAATAATAATTGTCAACACATCTTAATAATTGAGCACTTTAAAAGTATTAATTACTTCTGTTTACATTATGCTTGCATTGCCAAGGCAACAACACATTTTTATTTATGATTTCTATATTATTTTATTATGATTCCGTTTCACTTATCAGCACCATCGTACTGAATGAAACTAAGCAAAGAGAGAGCGTTCAGCTTTTCTATCTTAATTCACGGGAAACAGTCAGTGAACAAAACTTTTTAGCAGACAGCGGGTAAACAGAGTGAATAGTGGGAGTGATCGGGTGCAGAGAAACACCCAGCAGGAGTGGTACTGAAGTAACAGACCTGCTGTATGAAGGAGCAGCAGAGACTATTATGTAAGGGACTTTGTCAGTAACTGTTGCGGTTCATATAGACCAGTTTCTTCTCGTTTCCTGTAGTTAGCAAAATATGTATTTAATTGTGTGTTGTACGTTGTAATCGCTCCGTGCGACTTATAATCACTTATAGAGATCAGTGCTTGTATTGTAGGTCTCAGGTTAAATCTGTATGGGGCTATTCACATATTGCGTCCAAAACCACATTGAAAACATTGTGACGTTGACGTGTGCTTATTCCTTTATTGATTTAAAAGTGTTTCTGAACTTGCGATCCTCTGCCGTTTACCTTATATGGCCACCATTAGCTGTTCTTCATGCGCGGCATGGTCAATTTTCAAAATATTTCAACTTTTGCCACTGTGTGTATTAATACTGAATGTGTGTTGTTATTGGGCTTAGGGTAAGAGTAGAGTAATATGCTGGTGTTTAACTGCAATGCTTTATTGCATTCCTGCATTGGACTTTCACATACTTTATGCTACTTCATAACCATGGTGGATGTTTCTGTCTATCTCGCGCTGAACCCAGCTGACCAATCACAATAGACTGTGTCATCGGACCAATCAGCGCAGATTAGCCTCACGCAAAGGAGGGGTTCGGGAACAAATGAATCACTAAACAAATCATATAGGAGTCTTTAGGATAATTAAGTCAAAATAAATGCATATTATAACACAATGATAATGTTTTTGACCTTGCATGCACATCAACCTGTTGTTGGAGACCTCCAAAACCATAATATGACCTTTTTTAATGTAAAATAGGGGCTTTCTGAAAACACAATACTAGTATCTTGAAAAATGTTTAATAAAATATAAATTTAATAAAATATTATGCATCATGGCGAAGATAAAAGAAATCAGCTATGAGAAATTAGTTATTAACTGTTGGTACAAAAAAAAATTCTCACTGATAAACAGAACTTATATATAAGTTATAAAAATATAAAAGAATTAATGTTTAACATTAACTTACTCCATTTAAGTTGAAGTAATGAGCTATTTAATTAACTCTTTACCTCTTTACATCATGGCGAAGATAAAAGAAATCAGCTATTTGAAATTAGTTATTAACTGTTGGTACAAAAAAGGCAACTCAAACCATTTGAGGAAATCAATTGCTACAAACCATTTGAGTTAAAAAAGCTAATCTATATGAGTACTGTGAACTTACTCCATTTAAGTTGAAGTAATGAGCTATTTAATTAACTCTTTACCTCTTTACATCATGGCGAAGATAAAAGAAATCAGCTATTAGAAATTAGTTATTAACTGTTGGTACAAAAAAAAATTCTCACTGATAAACAGAACTTATATAGAAGTTATAAAAATATAAAAGAATTAATGTTTAACAGGAGAGATAATAATTATGACTTCATCTGTGTATACCTTATTTGTATAGCCCTTTTTATAATACTGATTAGTAGCTTGATAAACAGCAAAAATCAATCAGTCCTGGAAGCTAGTGGAAATATATTATACCGCAATATTTATTTCCCTTTCTTTGGTCTCATTATAATTATAGTATTTTAAATGATTGTTTAGTGGCCTGAGTAGAAGCTTTAATTAACCCATTTGAAATGTTCCAGACCAAATGGTCTCGTTTAATTAAGTGTTGGAAGCATTGTGGCTGTTCGCTATTAAAAACCTCATTAGTGATATTGACTCTTCTAATGACCCGTTAATGATATTACACAATGTGGTCACCATGGTTACTGCAAATATCTGCCAAAGTCAAGTCACACAGGTTTCCAGGATGATAAATATGACTAAAACTGCTACTAATATTTAAAAACTTAATCACTTCCAATAACAATAAAGCTTCAGGACTGTAATATAGAGTTGAAGTCATAATTATTACCCCTCCTAAATTATTAGCCCCCTGTATATTCCCCTAATTTCTGTTTAACAGAAAGAAGACTTTTTCTAAACGCATTTCTGAGCACAATAGTTTTAATCTTGGCCAATGTGACAGTACACTACCTGACAAAAGTCACCTATCCAGGTTTTAGGAATAACAATAAATAACTTGATTGATCATTTTGGTATCAGAAGTGGCTCATATGTAAGGCAAAGACCTCTATATTATGCTTAATTTACCAAAATAAAATATGATCAAGCTTTGATTTTTAATTATTTAATTAGGACAGTAAGGTCTGACTTTGCTTAGACAAAAGTATGTCACTTACTGAATGTAACCCTAAACCATTGATTTTTCCTTCACCAAACTTGACTGATTTCTGGGATAATCTTGGGTCCATGTGGGATTCAATAGACCTTCTGCAGTATTTGAGATGATTGGGATGCAGTTCAACAGATATTTCATCGGTTTCATCTGCCACTTTTCCAAATGATCAACTAGAAGTGAACTTACTATTTGTTGCTCTTACAACTGGGATCAACAACAAGACTTTTGTCAGGTAGTGTACATTATATTTGACTAGATATTTTTCAAGATACTAGAATTCAGCTTAAAGTGACATTTAAAGGCTTAACTGGGTTAATTGGGGAAGTTATTGTTTAAGGATGGTTTGTTTTGTAGACAATCAAAAAAAAATATTGCTTAAAGGTGTTAATAATATTGACCTTAAAATAGTTTTTAAACTTTCTCCAGAAGAAAAAATATTAATGACTAAATGTCTTAAATTTAAAAAAACATTTGAAATGTTTTAGGCCTTAAAAAGTTTTAAATTCACTGAAATATTGTCTTGTAGGTCTTACATTTTTTAAACGGGCCTTCATTTTCCTTTGTTTATGTAAAGCTACCCAGTCGATCCAAAACACATTCAATCACCAACAACACATCTCAATAAAACTTTTAGCAAAACTACTCATGATTAATATATACACTGTAAAACCCCAAAAGTTAATTCAAAACAATGGAGGAAACCGATTACAACAAACCATTTAATTTCAAAAGCTAATCCTAATGAGTACTGAAAACTTACTCCATTTGAGTAAATGAAGCAGTTTGAGCACAGTAAATCCCAATTAATAATAAGAACTCAAACCAACTGAGTACTGTAAAAAACAAATAAATTAAGGCAACTGAAAATATTTGAGGAAATCAATTGCTACAAACCATTTGAGTTAAAAAGCTAATCTATATGAGTACTGTGAACTTACTCCATTTAAGTTGAAGGAATGAGCTATTTAATTAACTCTTTACCTTCAACACTGAGTTCAAAACGCTTTTCAAATGAGTAGAATTAACTTTCAATCAATTTTATGACTACACTCATTTCATTTGATAAAGTTGACTGTTGGGTTTTACAGTGTGTAACGGTAGTCTGTTGTGAAAACATTTGGTTTTTTAATTGAGTTTTTTTTTTCTTTTTTTAAGTTATGTTGAACAAAAATGTGGCTAAGAAATTACTAATACGATTTATTTTTTTGCTTGGCTGTAACAAATACTTAGTACACTAAAAAAAATTATTCAAAGATGATTACTTGGATTTACTCAATTTTTTTAAACAATTATTGTAAACAATTTATTTGGGCTGAATTTAAACAAACAAATTAAGTTGAACATTGCTCAATTTAATTTGTTTAAATTCAACACAAATAAAATGTTTGCAACAGTTTTGCATGCACACTTTTTTCAGTGTATCTAGCCCTATATAAGTCTGAAATTTCATTCTTCATGTTCTTAAAAAGGTCTTAAAGTCTTAAATTTGACTTGGTGAAGCTTGCAGAAACCCAAGACTGTTTGCATTTCACACAGGTTTGAAATATATTCAACTTTCTTTACAAAGCTCTTCAATTTCAATTACAATTTCTTTCTAATGTCAAGATATTATGTCAAGTCTACTATGTGCTCTCTTAAAAAGCACTAGCATTCAAAAAACATCACTCATGCTAAACGCATTTAGCAAAGCGTTCCCACATAAACGCTTGTTAGCTAAATTATTTACATGTCATTCAAAAGCTCACAGTGAATAAAGTAGCCACAAACGGTTTCAATTGCTTTAAAGTAGACAAACGAGAGGAAATGCACAAGAGGACAGAATGTAGACAGGCAGATGACTGCATTTGTCTATGTGCTGCTCTAGCTGACCTTTTCTTTGGAGGGCTGAAAGGAATATGACATTTCAATATACAGGAAAAATCGTGAGATCATCTAAATAGCTGTCAGTGCGATTTTACGTTATACACCAAAGTATAATCACTGTTTTCCCCCTTATCCCTTTCTGGTCTTTAGATTTTTGTCTTGATTTTGCTATATTCTGATGTATATACAGTGATACACAGTCTTGTTATTTATTTATTTATTTATTTATTTATTTATTTATTTATTTATTTATTTATTTATTTATTTATTTATTTATTTATTTATTTATTTATTTATTTATTTATTTATTTATTTATTTATGTATTTATTTATTTATTTATTTATTTATTTATTTATATTTTTTACTTTTTTTCTCCTATCCTCAGTTCTTTTTAAACAATATAATTAGAAATAATAATAATAATAATAATAATAATAATAATAATAATAATAATAATAATAATAATAATAATAATAATAATAATATACATTAATATTAATATGTTTTATATCTATTATTATTATCATTATTATTATTAGTAGTAGTAGTAGTAGTAGTAGTAGTAGTAGTAGTAGTAGTAGTAGTAGTTGTAGTAGTAGTAGTAGTAGTAGTAGTATTGTTTATATGTATTATTATTATTATTATTGTTGTTGTTATTATTAATACATTATTGTTATTATTATTATTATTATTATTATTATTATTATTATTATTATTATTAAATACAACATCATCCTTGCTTTATTTTGATATTTACTTTGGAAAAACATCTGTATTAATTAAATTGAATATTTACATCATATTATATGTATGTATTTTAAATGTCATGCATAATTTGGGGGGTTGTGGAGGAGTTTTACTATTTGAGGACATGTATTTGAGCTGTAAAATAGCAGTGTGTGTGTTGTTAAAAATGCTTTCCACAAGATGGCAGTAGTATTTCTTGAATTATGCTGAAAAATGTAGCAGATTTTCTTCATTGTCAGGATAATTGTAATGCAGCCGGTGTTGTGGAGGTATCTGTGTCAGTATATATTAGGTTTATAAAGCGTATGTACATTTGAGTTTGTTTTTTTTTAAGCACCAGTTTTTCCTAAATTAATTGCATATTTATTTCATTAATAACTACTGTCATTGTTAAAAATAAGAAAAAAATTGAAAAAAATACTGGTGTTTGTAATATTCAAAGATAATTTGTTAGTGGACATAATGTAATTTAGCAAAATTGTTCTAAAAAGCCATTGTCATACTGTATGTACTGAAAATAACAGCAAAAATGATACTGTTTAAAGGGCAGAAGGAAGCTTATGTTACTGAGAATGATGATTCACAATATCTTTATGGCTTTCAAAAATAGCGTTTTAAATTTTCAAAAATCATCATGATGATTTTAAATTCATATGATTATTATTCGTATATGATGGGATCAGTTTGAACAACTGGTGAACAATAAAAATTGCCACTTACACTAAACCAGTATTTTTGGATTGTATGTATTAATATCCTCACATGGCATAAAAGACCAGTTAATTAGATTTTTTCTTTTTTAAAAACTATTACAGAAGTTTCAATGAGGCTGTGTAACATTTCCACATAAATGTAATATCTGTTAGATTAAATTTAGCATAAAAAGAAAAATAAAGATTTTTTTAAATGCGTATATTTACCTAAAATTGACTATTACCTATTTGACCTTATGTCTGTGTGCGTGTTAATATGCATACAGTGCTCAGCATATATGACACAAATCTCCCCTCACAAATCTCTCATTTAAATGATATTATCCATATTTGTGCATATACATCAGATTAGTCAGTACTGAAGCCATGGAAAATTAAATAAAAGTTTTAAAAAGAGCAAAAATCAAGAGAAGCAAAATAATATAATAAAATGTTATTAAGCAGTCTTGCAGTTTTTAGTATTTGGCATAAATTTAAATGTATTATCTTACTATTTCTAAAGGTATTTGGTGACTAAAATATTATTTTAATGAATATATCTGTTCATTATATCTGTTTTGTTCATATACACCAAAATATATAATATATAAAAATATATAATATATATAAGAAATGGATAAAAATCTTCATTTTCAAATGGGGTGTACTTGTTTATGCTGAGCACTATATATATATATATATATATATATATATATATATATATATATATATATATATATATATATATATATATATATATATATATATATATATATATATATATATATGTATATATATATATATATATATATATGTATGTACTGTATGTATGTATGTATGTATGTATGTATAAATATGTATGTATATATGTATGTATGAATGACTCAAATGTCCAGTGAAAGGCCAGGCATTTCTCTAATGATGTATCCCAATTTTACAGATTTAGTTTGCTTACATAACATCCCTTTCTTACAACTGAATGATGGCTCTCCTTTAGCTGTTATTTTTTCTGCATTCACTCATTAGTTGGATAAAACCACATTCCCACATTTTTCCCCCAATAACCCATTTTTACTTGTACTTTAAAACAGTGTTTCTCAGCCACATTCCTGGATGACCACCAGCTGTGCACTTTTTCCATGTCTCCTTAACCAAACATGCCTGATTCAGCTCATCAGCTCGATAGCAGAGGTTGGAAGACCTGACTGCATCCCAATTCGCATACTATCTATCTAAATATATTCAAAAATAGAAGTAGTATGTCCCAAACTGTAGTATGTTGAAAAGAGTAAGCCAAAGGTTCCCGAATGGTCTACTATTTCTGGTAAATATTCCAAGTGTAGAAGCGCCCATACTCTATCCGATAATATTGCCACAGTACATTGCTCGTTGGACGTGAAATTGATTAGAACTACAAGCTCGGGCGAAAAGTGTAAACAAACTACAAATATGGCAGACATGTAAGACCAATCATCAAGTAGAGAGGCTTGGGTAAAGTTGTTTGATAGACTGTAAATCAATATCTAGCCAACTGGAACATATTTAAACTGCATTTTCCATGTTATATTTCATCTGCAACATCAATGTGAACTTGTATCAAGTTGTGGTTGGACATTAACTTTTGAACGCATAATTATCCAAAGACCTGAGGAGATTTCTTTGCATGAAAGACTCGCGAATGGCAGATTATCTTGCTGCTGCTTCTCCAATAAGGGAGGAAATTAAATATGAAAGAAATGTGGATGATTTGTCGAGATTAAAAGGGGATGTAACTAAGCAACATAACGGTCTGTTAATGAGAAGTTGGTTCCAAAGCTTGCATACTCTTCTGTTACACACTCAAAAGTATACTGTACCTTTACAAAGTATATACATACATAGTATATGAAATGGGACGTAGCACCTGTAATGTGTGGCAGACAAATAAGACATCCAAAACATGCAGTGTTGGTGGTCCTCCAGGAACATGGTTGAGAAACACTGCATTAAAACGTCCAATACAAGATCTGATGCCTTTTTTTTTGTTTGTTTCATTGCAAATTTAAGTATTGCAACAAGGATGTCTGGAATAAAAATAATGCTAAAAACCTTTCATTTTGTCCTTATGTTTTAAGTACATGTATTTCACACAGACCGGATAAAGTAGTTCACCAGTTCATCAGCCTATGCACTGCGCAAGCTGTCAAACAGAGCTAGTTTCTAACACTGACTGTTGCTTTGGGAAATGGAAGTATCCTTTTTTTCCCCCATTGTCGTAGGCTGTCATGACTCACTATACTGGCACAACTGTGGGTGAAATGTCAGCATACGCACCTAAGGGAAGGTCTCTGTCCCCTGTCTCTTAATGTCTTATAGCTGTCACGCATGGCTGCTACTACCATCCCACCCTAAAACCTGTTCTCTTTTACCATCTCACTGCCTTGACAAGGACATGTGTCTTCTTTCTAATGCCTGGTCACCTTGCACACACTTGCCTGAGCCTGTGACAGTGTGGACTAGTTGTGTCAAATCTGGAGCAGCGCATGTCTGTCATGAGGAAACAACGTCTTCTCTTTCTGCTAAGGAGAAGACAGCTTTGACTGAACCCTCTTTGAAAAATCAATCAAAAATTACCATCGATTCATTGTTGAGTTCCCAAGCGTCATAAAAGATTATGTGATATGTTAAATATACCAAATATGGCTTATGGAATATTTATGTAAACACTGCCTGTCAAAAATACTGAATAATATGAATACAGATGATTTCTTTAATGTGTGTCTTATGCTCACCAAAGCTTCATTTGTTTGATCAAAGACAATCTGAGTTATTAAATAATATGCTAGATTGCCCCAGCTTCAGTTTTTGAAGCTATAAAAAGCGCATCGCTCTGAACTGAAATCATGGGTTTTTGTAAGGAAGTCTTCCATATTATAAATTAGACATAACAGATACTAAGTTGAGAATTGATGTATCTCTTCTGAAAGAGTTGTGAACTGAAGTGAGTGGTTTTAGCTGTAGAGTTGTTCTGATCTAACAGTGTTTTATTTTGCTTTATCTTCTAAGCATTTGTGTTCATCTTTTCTATCTGTATCTTTCCTTATGCCTATTATATGTTGTATTTCGACCCACTCCTGAATGTGAGTGCTGCTAACCCATAGCTCAGTGTTGAGATCAGTATAAAAAACAGGCCATTTGGGGCTTCAGGTCAATTGGGAAAAGAGCAAGCTCTCTTCTTGTACACAACATTTCGTTTCTCGGGGTGGTGCTAGACTCGGTCAACATGTGGAGCATGCCCAGTCATTCAGTTCTGTCTGAACTCAATCAGAGGTAAATCAGCCGTAGAGATGAAGATCTTTACTTAAACCCAACTGGATGGGTTTGGTCAGATTCAGGTTTAATTTTGACCATTTTACACTGGCTTGTGCTTGCGCTTGGCTTGTGTGGTAAACGAGTTTTGATTAATGAGAGAAAGATGTGAAAATGGATCATGAGGTGTAACTGAGGCTTTCCTCTAGCAGTTATGTTCTGATTGCACACGCAACTAAAGCAAGGTCAGGTGTGCAAACGTTTTGACCATGTGCATATTGAGAATAATGAACTTGTAGGTAATGTAAACGTGCTGATATATTACGATCTTATACAGGACTTACAGAGTAACGTTAGCCTATTATTTATCCATGAGTAATTTATACGTTTTAACATAATTTATTCATTTTTGACTGTGTGCATGTGCACAGTTGAATAATGTTGGGCTGTAAACAGGTTGGAGATTAAAAAAGTTTTCAATCAAGATGTTCTTGTTGGTTGGGCCCTGTCAGGGCTAACTTTTAAGGCTCAATTTCAGCTCTAATCAGCAGTTTTAAATCTGATTTATAAGTTGAATGTGTGCAGCCTTTGCATTTAACTACATGTTGTGGTGATTCGTAGTTCAAGAGCTGTGATTGGTTGGCTTGATCACAGTGATGAATGTAGGTGTGGCCGAGACCCGTGGGAGAGGAGCAAGCCTGGTGACATGAGTGTTTAACAAGTGTCAAGTCTTGTGGAGGAGCTCCTGATGGATACTTTTGTCTCGTGTCTACTTTATGATTAGAATTGTTGCACGTCTGCTGGTTCCTGCCTTTTTCTTTCTTGAATTTGAGCTACATCTACAGTGAGATTGAATTTCATGCATTTTTGGTGTAAACTCAAAACATCCGCAAACAAACTGAACATTGAGGAACATAGAAGCATAGAAACGCCACTGGCAGCTAGCATTTCAGAAGGGTTAATGTCAGAGCAACACAAACAGAACACCAAAGTATAAGTGCTTGACTATGTGTAAGGTATCGCTTGACACAGAATTATAATTTAGCCTTTAAACCATTCCATATTTGGTCTACAGCCATTTTTATGCCAATCAGGTTTCTTCTTATGAGACCACTTCAGCACTGACTACACACCTGAGTCCTAAGATATGCATTGCTCCATGACTCACATTGATTAGCTATCAATCTGATGGGTCAATGTTTGTCTTTTTTGGGGCGTGTGGGCCAACTGTTGACTCCAGTACGAGTTGAACTATTGTATGCAGCAAGCATGCAAGCATTAGGTTTGTGCCTGAAGCTCCTGGCAGCGTTTTTTGCAGTAGTTTTTTTGCTGCTGCTTCTGCTGCCGCAGGCCAAGCATCTGTTGGTCAGTATGGACAAGATGCCAACACTGTAAAAAATGCTGTGCTCCACACAATTTATTTGTGTTTGGACAACATGAAGGAATTAACAATTTTTTACAAATTTAAGTAGATTGAACATAAAACAATTAAGTTGCCCCAACAAAATCTCAAGAATTGAGTTTCAGCTCATTTTAAATAAATAGTTTGAACAAACAACAAAAAAGTGAACGATAGCATACATCAACTACAATGGGTGTATGTTTTTGCTGCATGGCACGTCTTGGTCATCATCTCCTCCTCTGGAGTTAGATGTGGTTTAAATCACCACATGCCATTCGCATCCCAGGGAAGTCAGTCATGCAGTTGATGTGCTCATTAAGAGAACAAGGACAACCCTTAAGAGAATTAAGAGAATAAGGACAACCCTTTTAGACCATGCGCCAGGCATGCAGATCACTTTTCCCTTCTTTAAAATAGCAAAAGTAGATGCATACACACCCTAAGTGCACTTGTGCCTTAGACCATGCTTTAGACCATGAACTTACAGCGGGGAACACGTCATGTTTTTAATAATATTTGGGAGATGTTAACATGGAATTGAACCAAATTTTGGTAAAAAACCCAAACAATGCAAACATAAAAATAAAACAAAACAAAAAAAAAATCTGAAAAATAAGTTAAGTGTAAAATAACAGTGAAATGACGGAGAAAGTAATGAACTACTGAAACATATTTAACACTTTATATAAGAGTTTTTTTTTTTGATGGCAGCTTAAAGACGCCTCTCATATGGAGAATGAAGTCACATGCTTTGCTCAGGTGTGAGTTTTTCACAGACTTTATCAAAGTGTAAAAACCTCGATGGTTCTGTGGTTCTTGTCTATCAAATCTGATCTATAATTTGTATTTTATATTGGATTCACATCAGGTGATTGGCTGGGCCATTCTACTACTTGATTTTCTTTCTCTGAATGCATTTGAGAGTTTTCTTGGCTGTGTTTTAGATCATTGTCTTGCTGAAATGTCCACTCTGGTTTCATCTTTAGCACACTGAAAATCTAAATGTTGAACTGAAGCAGCTAATGTTAATTTACAATGACGAAGGACAGAGGGTTGCTGAATAACTACTAAGAGATTTCAGCTGCTGTCTGGGCTTTCACTGCCTTTCTACACCTCCCTTTCTTCATGTGTTCAACACTTTTTCCTTCTATCATATGCATAACTTCATTTGTAAATTAGATTTGTTTTCTTTGGACTCCTTTGGTTGTTACCAACATTCGGGGAAAATTTCAAGTCAACAGTGCCTTTAGAAATATGTTATCTGAGAAAAATGGTGGCGTGTTCAATACTTATCTTCCCTGCTGCAGATAATTAAAATAAAGCTCAAAGTGTTGCAGTGCCGGTCCTCTCTTCTAATATACAATAACTTGGTGAGGAATAAAGCAGAATTTATGTCACTGTAGTTTTTTGTCTCTTAAAAAATGAGTATGTTTGGTAAAACCACATTTATATAAAATACAAAATCGGAAATCCCTTAAGATCACATTCTTTATTTAGACACTTTTAAAGAATGACTGTTTTTCAGCTTAAAGTAATCCTCTTTACAATTATTTGTAGATGATTTACATGCAAACACACACTGTAACATGGGAGGATATAGCAGAACTGAATTTTCACATTTGATCAGAATTCTTAAACGGTTGTTAGTGTCTTGTTTACACATACAGATCATTTGTAACAGGTTGATGTTAATCTTGTTGTTAAAATTATAATTGCATTACTTTCACGTCTTTGACTAGTAGGCACAGAAGGGCCCTACTGGCCCATATCTGTCAGTTGATAACCACTGATAACACCCATTCAATCGAGTGATAACATTCGACTCGGCTGGGTTTTTGGGGATGAATATAAGATTTTTTTCTGGAAGAGTACTAATCCTTTAAAGATGACAGCATATTAATTTTAAGCTCAACTCTCTCATTGCGTTTAACATTGTACAACGCAGTACATTATGCTCCCCGTGTGTATAAAAGCAACGGAAACCTTATTTTCCTCCTCTATGAGACTTCTCTCTGTATTGTGACAATAGAGGCGTGACGAAGCTAAACCATTTTGTAGCCTTCCTGTTTTCCGCCTCCTTTCCTCTGCAGGCTCTGCGACTGTATCAGAGGGTTTCCATTAGGTAAATTAAGTTTTACCGAGGAGGACGGTTTAATAGACTCCCCACTCGTCTTTATGATATGTGCCCACTCTTTACGAGATTGTATTGTAATTCAGCTTTGCCCAGGGTGATGATGTTGACTGCATAGCGCGGGTCTCAAGTCTCAAAGTAATTAAATGTCAGGTGATGTTACAAAATAAAAAATAAATCAGGACGTGCAGTGTGGGCATAAAGGAAATTAAAGTGTGTTCTCAATACACACTCTGACACCTTCTGATGATTTTTCATATAAATTTACCAAAAGCCTTTGATTAAAAGTTTGCGGCCTGTGATACTTGCAAAACTGCAGTGAAGGTTGGTGAATTATTTTGAGTCAGTTTAAATGATTCATTAGCTGCACTGGCACATATCAGGACAGATCCCTATGGCCAGCTCGAAAGTTTCATCCCAGGACTGGATGGCACCAGCAGCTTTATCAGGAAGGACGTTCATCATACTCAAGTCCAATGATAAGTCACATCTGCTGTTGGCTAAACTGCAGATCTCCTTTTTTCATTCGCTTGACTCAAGAAGAGCTGTCCCTGGACTGAGCCTTTTTTTTTTTTCATTTCCATTTCAGTTTGGGTTTCTTGCCATTGCTGTTTTGGGCTTGGTTGAGCTGATTTGACACAACCTGTAATGTATAAAGCACTTTCGAAAGTTTTTAAGTAAATAAAACCTTCATCAGGCTTGGGTCTTCACTGCCAAAGGGTACCAATGGTACCTTTTTGGTAGGTGTGGTGTAGGACAAAAAATTGCAGTCGATGTCATTCTCGATCGAGGAAATGTCAAAGTAAAGCTGTACAGGTTGTTCACATATCATGAGAAGCACCTCTCACAAAAAAAAACAGATGCTTTATGCACATAAATACTTAATAACTAACATTTCTATGAACATAATTTGATTATAACTGCAGATCAATGTGAAAAAGCCTACTGTAACGTCTGCAATTGTATAAAAAAAAACTAATTGTGAGATTTATGAATACATTCAGACCCTTACAGTCTCTGATATGTTACCAATTACAGAAAAACTTCACACAACATACATTTAGGCTTTATTTAGGTTAAAAACCTCATGAAACATACAGTCAGTGCAAATCTCTCATCTGCATCTTTAATCTTCACCAGCACATGTAACCTCTTGTTAGAAAGTAAATCCGTCCTTCCGAGTTCATAACAGTCCAAAAGGCGAGGATAGGTTGCTGAAGCAATCATTTGCTCCTTTGTTTTTTGGGGCTTCGCCTTGGTTTTTTGCGTGTCACTCTTGTGTTTGTCAGTTTTTGTTTTGAAAGGATGTCAGAAGCACTTCAATAATCACGTGCATGTAATTATTATGAGCTTAAGTTCGTTATTTCAAATATACATGCATGGCGAGTGATCACTAGCTCTCTGGAGAAAGTGAAACCACTCACGCATAGAGGGCCTCGTAAACAGCAACACAGAACACACAGCAGATTCTGTCCTTTTTTGGCTTTGTGGCTGTTCATCAAGACAATGGCAAGGTTTGTTTGAGCTCAGGTCGACCATGGCTCGCTGTCATATGTATATAGTATTACGCTGTAATGTCTCAGCTGTGTATTTTAAAAATGGCATTTAATTTGTTTTCATTCTCTTGGCTTGTGCACGCGCTTGTGACGTTTCTCTGTAAACCAATAGCGTTCAGCTGCGTGTCTTGCTCTGCCTTTTGGTGCCCTTTTGTTGTGCTAGGTACTCTTTGGAAACGGTACCCAAAAAGTTGTATGGTACGATTTGCTTTTTGATAACTTTTGACAGTGGAATCTGACATAAAAGCATACTGAACTGTTCCGTACCATACCACTCAGTGGAAATGGGCCATAGGGCAAGCATCACTACTAATCAGTGTTGCCTGGATCGAGTCCTTCTCTCTCAATTGGGCTAACTAATTGTCATTAATAGGGAATTTATAAAGCATAAATAGTCCTCAATTTAGTTTACAAAACTGCTTGATGTTGTGTTAATAAAGCATTTATTAGCATCCATAGTAACCATTATTATAGGCCTGAATAAAAAGATATAAATGTTGGTTTGAATAGTTTATTAATTATTTACTTACTTGTACTGAATGATCTTAAAAAACACCAACTACTCTTAAATACAAATGGTCTGTAAATAATGCAATACAATTATTAAGCACATTATACATAAACATTATACAAGTCAAGAACATGTGTAGCTGTATTTATAAACTGCTTACTAGTGTCTTGCTGTATAATGTCGAGTTTATCCTTAACAAATGATGAATTAACTATTTGCTAATGCTTAATAAAGGATTCATAGTGTGTACGCAGTTATTAAAAAGTGTTCCCAGAACAGTTTCTTAATGGACTTGGGTCCTGGAATGCATACCTGGAAACCCAAAAACCGTAAGTGAGCGTGTTTAAATGTAGCACATCTTAAAAAAATGGAACGTCAATTACGCCCACATATGAGAACTTGGGTACTTTGTTGTTTGGTGTGCAGAAAGTCAGTCAATGCTTTAACATGTATACTCTATCTAGTATATCTAGTACGAGTCCCATAATGCAATTTAAAAGCATAAATAAATAAGGGAAAAATAAAATATAAAAACATGAATCACAAAATATGGAAAATTTTAATTTATGGATATTTTATTACATTCATTCATTCATTTTCCTTCAGCTTAGTCTCTATTTTAGAGATCGCCACAGCAGAATGAACTGCTAACTATTCCAGCATATGTTTTACGCAGTGGATCCCCTTCCAGCCACAACCCAGTACTGGGAAAGGATATTTTATTGCAGTGTAGCTTATTGGCACTGGATCAGATATTTTACATTGGTAAACACCACTGAAATGTTCTTCTGAAAACATGAAAAAAAAAAATCATATAATTATTTGTTATGACAATTAAAAGTATAAATTGTCAAAATTCGAAACTGTTTGTTAAATTGCTACTTGCTACATTGCTGGTGTGTAGATGTTATAGCCGGCAGCCTAACAGTAAATAAGCCAGCAGTGTTGTCGTTGCTTTTCCATTTTGTAGTAATTCAAGTCCAGCCATTTGAACTGAGACAGAACAAACGGTTCTGTACAGAATGCCTACACCATACATGGTTGGAATGACAGGCTATTTTGTCAACTAATAGAAAAAAAGACTCATGCCGGTGGTCTGTGAATTGGCTGGTCATTGAAATACAGGAGTGATTCGTTGGCTGTGCCTAGCTGTGGATGTGCTGCAATTATTTTGTTAACTTCCATTCCCCATGCAAACAATTTTCTGTTTGTCTGCTGTTTGTTCAGTCAATAGCGAACGCATCTCTAAAATGACCTGTCAATCACCACCCCCACATCACCCAATGAATATCTAAAAAGCTGGATTTGTTACATTTGCCCTGCTAAACATAAAATAGTGTTGTTCCTGCTAAATCTGGATGCATCTTTTATTTTTCTTGAGGGAGATACACAGATTTGTATTATGCAGAATTAAATTATAGCTTTTCAGATGGAAACATAATTCTTTCCTTCATTCATTATCTGTGCCTCTTTTTTTTCCTCATTTTTGGGCACCAGATCACAGTCAGTCTAATTTCAGAAGCCAATCATGCATGAAGGCACAGACAGACGGGCTAAAGCAAACTCTTTCATCTGATTCTGTCTCTGAGCTTTACTCGTCCCACCACTCAAATAAACAGAATGTAGGCAATTACGGAGGGGATAGCTGTACAATGCTGATGCCTTGGCTTCTTCATCCTAATGCATAATGTTGCGAGATTAAAGCTCTTCAACTTTACAGAAGACAAAACAAGTGATTTGTTTAGTCTGGAAATAGGATTTTGTTGTTGTTATTGGAGGCAAACATTGAAAATGGTCCATTTAAGAAGAGTTTGTCTTTGGTAAAAACCGTTCTTATTTTCTTCTTATATGCGTTCTTTCTTTATCTACAGGTCTGGAAGTGGTGATCTACAAATTGAAACTTTTACGTATGTGGACCAACTTCCAGTTGCTGAAATTATTCATCAGGTAAGTCAATTGTTAACTGTTATTGGAATGTTTAAATAAAGGAAAACAGCCCCAGCAGAAACTTGCTCACCCCCTGCAAATCAGTTCTACGTCAACATATTCCTGACCAGGGCTTGACATGAACTTTTTTGATAACCGGGCACTGTGGCTAGTAGATTTCCAACATTACTAGCCACTCAGCATTTTAACTAGCCACAATTTTGTTGTCGGGAAAATATTATTTATATGCATAAATATGACTTTGACATGCTTTTGATTTACTTGATTACTTAATTTGGATTTTGTTATGTCCACATGCCTACTTGTTCATTTAAATTTTCTTGTGTGTTATGAATGAGCTTGCTCAAAGAGCATGAGCAAATGGGCTGTGGTTTCATAGTGTGGCATTGCAATTAGTTTATATTTCTTACTTTTCAGGGCTCAAAATTAAGGATTTACCAAATTCATCTCTTACCACACCAAAAATGAATAAATAATTATTTATTAGCCACACGTGTCAAAACAAGCAAAACATAGCTGTATACATGCACTTTTTATTCAACAAAACTTTTCTTTAAAAAATGCACAGTAATCTGTCCTGGCTAAAGGTCCCAGATCACCAGTTAACTACACATAAATGGGGAGATAATCTCATATTAAAGCAATGTTGAAAGAAAGAAAGGAAGGAAGGAAGGAAGGAAGGAAGGAAGGAAGGAAGGAAGGAAGGAAGGAAGGAAGGAAGGAAGGAAGGAAAGAAAGAAAAAGATAATTAAACCATATTAACAAAAGAAAGCAAAACAAAGGCGGTGAAAAACCAACATTATCCGCACAAAAACTAAAAAGCTTTATAAACCTTTTGCTGACAGCGATGAATGTTTTCGTCTGACAACTGGTTTTTTGGTCTTTGGTTTCATTCTATAATACTGGACTTGTTTTTCTACCAAAGTTTGAACTTTGAGTGTGTTTAAACAAGAGAGAAAAATGTGAGAATGTTAATGCTCTCTGAGAAAAGTGTAGAAAGTGTGTAGTAAGGGCTTTTACAGCTTCAAAACATTTATAATAATTGTAAAAGAAAGCTGACTACTTCGCGGATTTCGCCTATCGTGGGTTATTTTTAGAACGTAACTCCCGTGGATAACAAGGGACCACTGTACTGTATGCAATTTTCAAGTTTCTGCGCTAGCCTGCTGATCCTGACAGTACGTGTATGTAAATAGCTTTTCATCTCGTTTTACACTTGAACAATTAAATGAATGCTTCAGTGTGTTTGACTGATTATTTTAACATCACAATATCGATACTCTAAAAAGAACGGTATAAAATTGAAAATTGTCACATTAAACAGTCACCGTTAGTTTATGAGTAGGGGAAAAAACACTAGTTGTGGATATACCCCATTGCAAAGATGAACAAGAAGCAATGTGTACTCTTTGCCATAGCGGCTATTTATCTGCAGTAAACCATTCTGGCTTGGAGACAGCGACAGCAAGTAACACTGGCTGGTGCAGGAGCTAAGGCAGGATGAAGGGCGGTTCCAGCAGTATTGTCATTCGTGAAAGTCGCACTTTATTTGCAGAAAGTTGAAAAGCTGAATATAGCTGATCAATATGGTGAAGGTGAAATAAAAGAGAGTTATCATACCGTCAGAACTGTATACCCATGCCTAATGCCTAAGAAAGAAACACTGCACATTTTTTGATGTTTTTTTTTTTTGTCGACAAAAAACAATTGGGTTTAGGAGATCATCTAGAGAACTATAGCATATCTCCAAGGATTCTGGACTGTCATGAGCGATGACTGTTTTTAGAGTAATGCTATCGAACTGTCATATTGGAGCGTTGCGGATGACATTCATAAATATGTGAATGTTCTATTCAGGGTAAAAAAAAGACACTTCAGAAATTCAGGATGTCTCTCTGGCATTTGTTCAGTCTTGAATCTGATGATTGGATGGTCTTACCCACTGACCATCTTACTGACATTCACATTACATTAGAACTTTGATCTCTACAATTTGATCTCTTTCTTTCGCGTCATTAATTCTGATTACTGATTGATTATTACTGATTCTTTCATTAATATATACCACAAATTCAAATTCCCAACCATTTAAAATGATTCAATCTGAAACACAATTGCAATAATCTTAACTGAACTTGATGGATATACAGTATTTCTTTAAACAGTTATTTTTTTTCCCAATTCCCCTGTGTTTCCAAACACTTCCACATTTTCTTTTCGCCTTTTTACTGGGGAATTTAAAGTTAAACCCAAAGACCCAGTATGATTTTCAAAGACCAGCAGTCAGAGATACAATCGACCCTTCACAAACCCCTGTCCCTTTTCTCTCACAAGCTTTCAGCCATGGCACTCCCTTATCAATTTGTGCACTCCCCAGGGAAATAGAGAATAACTTCTGGAAAACAGTGGCATCTCGAACAAGACAAAACTATAATGCATCCATGACATTAAAAATAAATACACTGTTATAAAAAAAAAAATCTATAAAAATCTCTTCAAAATTGTCAAAAGACTGGCAGCAAGGCTTCCAGAGATATTCTGTTTAACTACAGGAAAATAACCCTTTCACAAAAATACAACCAAAAACTAAAAATCCTAAATGTATTAAGTTGATACTTTGTATTTCAACTGTGCACTGTAAAACCCAACAGTCAACTTTATCAAATGAAATGAGTGTAGTTTACTCAGAATTGACTGAAAGTTAATTCTACTCATTTGAAAAGAGTTTTGAACTCAGTGTTGAAGATAATGAGTTAATTAAATACTTATTACTTCAACTTAAATGGAGTAAGTTCACAGTACTCATATAGATTTGTTTTTTTTTCAATTGGTTTCCTCAAACAGTTTAAGTTGCCTTAACTTATTGGGTTTTACAGTACTCTTCATTTATTGCATTTTACTGTGCTCAAATTGCTTCGTTTATTCAAATGTATTAAGTTCACAGTACTCATTAGGGTTAGTTTTTGAACTTAAATGGTTTGTTGCAATCGGTTTCTTTAAATGAGTTGAGTTACCATCACTTTTTGGGTTTTACAGTGTGGAAAAACTGACAAATTATATTGAGTATATAATTAAATATATCACAGTAAAACATCCAATTTTTAGATTAATCACCATAAATTTATGTTTTAATGCAATGTTTTATACATTTGCTCTGTCCATTTGCAGTAATTTACTTATAAAGTACAGTTTTGTTTTGTTTTTTCATCTGCAATAAATAAAAATGTTCTGAATTAATCCTTATTTTGGTGCAGCACGGTGGCTCAGTGGTTAGTCACCTCACTACAAGAAGGTCTCTGTTTTAAATCCCGGCTGGACCAGTTGGTATTTCTGTGTGGAGTTTGCATGTTCTCCTCGTGTTTGCATGGTCTTTCCTCCACAGTCCAAAGACATGTGATATAGGTGAATTGGGTAAAGAAAATTGGCTGTAGTGTATGAGTGCTTGTGTGAATGTGAGCATGTTTCCCAGTACTGGGTTGCAGCTGGAAGGGGATCCGCTGCGTAAAATTTATGATGGAATAATTGGCGGATCATTCTGCTTTGGCGACCCCTGATAAATAAGGGACTAAGCCAAAGGAAAATGAATGAATGAATGATTAATCCTTATTTTTACAGAAAAAAAAACTCACAACTGCAACCAATCTCTGTAAGATCATCCTCCATGTTCAGTCGTGACTTTTCAATGTACCCAAGTGCCAAAAAGTGTTTGTAAAGTTTATGAGGATGCTTTTACCTCGATCGGTCACACTTTATTTTGATGGTCCGTTTGTTGAATTTAAGTTACATTGCATCTACATGCCAACTAATTCTCATTAGATTTTTAAGTAGACTGTTAGGTTAGGGTTGGGGTTAGTGTAAGTGGACATTCAATTCAATTCAATTCACCTTTATTTGTATAGAGCGTATACAATGTAGATTGTGTCAAAGCAGCTTCACATAAAAGGTCACAGTAAATAGGAACTGTGTAGTTCAGTTTGTAGTGTTTAAGTTCAGTTCAGTTGAGCTCAGTTCAGTGTGGTTTAATAATCACTACTGAGAGTCCAAATACTGAAGAGCAAATCCATCGATGCGCAGCTCTACAGATCCTGAACCATGCAAGCCAGTGGCGACAGCGGAGAGGGAAAAAAAACTTCACTAAAGGCGAAAGTGAAGAAAAAAAACCTTGAGAGAAACCAGACTCAGTTGGGCACGACCATTTTAATTTCTCCGCTGGCCAAACGTCTTGTGCAGAGCTGCAGTCTCAGTGGCGGAGGCTGGAAGCTGGCCTCAGCGAAGACTCGTCTGTCTCTGGAGCGTCATAGGAAACAGTCTCATGTTCTCCACTCTTCCATGACCATCGCAGTAGTTGTTCAGGATTCGGCCAGGTCCAGGATATGGAAACCTTGGGATCATCTCGTCGTTGGTCTTGGATCGAATCAGTGACTCTGCATAGTCTGGGGGCCTCGGGAAGAGTATCCCCAGGTGGAAATGGAGAATAAAGAAAATAATTAGCGTAGCTGATGTTCACAGTGTATATCAGCAAGATGCATAACCTGTGTGGAAGCCCCCTAAGTGGTGCACTAAGTGTATGCTTTACTGAACAGATAGGTCTTTAATCTAGTTTTGAATTGGGAGAGTGTGTCTGAGCCTCGGACGTTATCAGGAAGGCTATTCCAGAGTTTAGGAGCCATAAATGAGAAGGCTCGACCTCCTTTACTCGACTTTGCTATTCTAGGTACTACCAGAAGCCCTGAGTTTTGAGATCTTAAAGAGCGAGTTGGATTGTAGCGAGACAGAAGATTGGTTAGATAAACAGGAGCTAGATTATTTAAAGCTTTATATGTAAGAAGCAATATTTTAAATTCAATACGAAACTTAACAGGCAGCCAGTGTAAGGAGGATAAAATTTGGGGTGATGTGATCAAATTTTCTAGACCTGGTAAGAACTCTGGCAGCTGCATTTTGTACTAATTGAAGTTTGTTAATAGAGGATGCTGGGCAGCCAGCAAACAGTGCATTACAGTAGTAGTAAGACATGTACTTGCAAAGTTTCTTATAGTCAGTTAAATGTGTATTGAAGGAGCATATCAACAGATATTAAGCAGACAGTCTACTAATACTCAAATGGACCATCAAAGTAAAGTGTTTCCAATCAATCTGCTGCATCTATGCTATTGCTTTGTAATAACGCAAATCACTCCAGAAGTCGCAATCCAATGGAGAAAAAGAAAATAAAAATGCTGCTGGCTTTTTTTTTTTTTGTATGTTGTCTATATGTATGGTTATGGTTATGATTTAGGCCAGGGGTAGGGAACCTATGGCTCAGGAGCCAAATGTGGCTCTTTGACCAAAAATATGAGGCTCTCCAGCTGTCTCCCTTCAATAAAAAATGTAAACTGTCACTAAAAATCAGTTTCCTATTGAAAATAAAATTAAAATGACCTTTTTACTGTATATTTTTACAGCAAAATGAATAAGAATAAGAATAAAAAGACATTTCAACCAATGCGCATGTGCAGCGCTGTGGATTAACCTGAATCGGACACTAATAAAGGAGGGTATGCAACTTACATATCTAAGGTAACCCTGTGCACGTCATTTCAAACAACATTCATGGGTGTTGATGGCTAAAAGAAAAAAATCTATAGATTATCCTTTCTTAATACATGGAATTGCTCATCATGTGATGCTTATACATCCCAAATGGCTCTTTAAAAAATTGCATTTGCCAAAAAAAAAAAAATCAGAAATTGCTCTTTGCTGGAAAAGTTTCCCGACTCCTGATTTAGGCTATGGATAAAATAGAGTAATTCCAATAGTTTAATAACATTTCATTGATTTTTGGAACTCACCAAGTGACCCCACCCATTTTGGTGAGACCCCCACTTTGTGGACCATTGATTTGCATGTAGTTTTGTTTTATTAGTTATGCACAATAAATATGATTATTTAGAATAATCCTAATAGTTTAATTAATACAATTTATTTGATTTTTGGAAATTACCAAGCAACCCCACGCTTTACTTGTCAGGGTTCTGTCTTATGTTTATTTAATTCTTAGTTTGTGACAGAACTCTGACACTCTTGTTTGTTTTCGTGAGTGCATTGATTTGAGCTTGCTTGAACCATGTACTCTTCTTCTGTGTTGTGAGTGCACAGCGTCAAGTTATCTTGAGCTGTGTTCTTATGTCTAATTTGTGTGTGTGCATGGCATTCGGATTCTGGCACTGGTCTACTGTGGTTACAGTTTTGTTAGGATTCGGATGTTTACGCTCCATGTCTGTTTGTCTGCTGTTTGTTTGCCATTTTGCTTTTGTCAGATTCCTGTTCATGTCTTTTCGGATTGGTTCCTATTAATTGTCTGCTTTTTGTGTTTAGCACATGGCTTGTGTTGTGTCTTTTCCCATGTGCTCATTTGTCTATTAGTTAGACTCCGCCCATCTTGTTACCTGTTCATTTTGTTAATTTGTTTCACCTGAACTCCTCGTTTTGGGCTTTGTTTGCTCCTCTATTTATTCTCCCAGTTTGCTGTTGTCTGTGCTGATTCGTTTCTCATGTTACGTGTAGTTTGATGCCTGTCTGTTTTTCTGCCCAGTTTGGTTTTATTTTGTTTTACTCAAAATGACTAATTACCCTACCATGGGTTTGTTGTTTTTTCCAGCCCTGTTGGCTGTTATCTGGGCTCTGTGTCCAGTTTTTTGTTCCTAATTAAAAAAGCTTCTTTTTATTGCTGATCTGCTGCTACGGTTTAGGTGACAAATGAACAAAAGTCAAACTTAACAGATTGTCCAAAAGGCTGGTGAGTTTTTTTTCTCCAGTCTTCTTGTCTTCCTCTGAGGAACAAATGCATAATGCTTATTTACTTCAATGTTGTCTAGTTCAGTGTTTCTCAACCACGTTTCTGGAGGACCATCAGCTCTGCACATTTTCCATATCTCTTTAAATCACATCTGATCTGAACCAGGTGTGTTTAGTTAAAGGCTTAACTGGGTTAATTAGGCAAATCATTGTATAAGGATGGTTTGTTCTGTAGACAATCTAAAAAAAAAAAATTGCTTAATGGGGGTAATAATATTGACCATAAATGATTTTTAAAAATTCAGCTGCTTTTAGTCTACACTGAAAAAAAATATTCAAAGATGATTCCTTGGATTTACTCCATTTTTTTTTTACGTTAAGTGGTTGTAAACAATTTATTTGGGCTGAATTTAAACAAACAAATTAAGTTGAACATTGCTCAATTAAATTTGTTTGTTTAAATTCAACACAAATAAATTGTTTGCAACAGCATGCAACACTTTTTTCAGTGTAGCTGAAATAAAACAAAGAAGACTTAGAAGAGAAAATATTATAGGAAATACTGTGAAAAATTCCCTGCTCTGTTAAACATCCTTTTGGAAATATTTATAAAAGAAAAAAAATAACAGGAGGGCTCATAATTTTGACTTTAACTGTATATTGGAGCAGCCATTAATCCAGACACCACATTTTCACAACCAATATCCTTATTTTTTAGGGAATCAAAAAGGCTTGAGCACTGTTTGAGCCAGTCTTCTTGTATATTTGCTTAATTTGGATTGTGAGTGCGTACAAATTCAAACACGGCCACATATTTTTTGGATTGGGGAAGAAAATGAGTCTTTTGTAGGGTGCTGTGTATTAAGAGTTGTCAAATAAACTAAAATACAAACCAGCTGTAGGCCAATTCTACTCTTTTACTTGCTCATTAGTGTTACTGGCTTAAGCAAAAAACTCATTACTGTGATGCTCATACTTTGTGTTAGAGATAAAAAAAAAAAAAAACCTTAACACTGTGTCCTAACCAGGCATGATGCAATACATGCTGTGTTTTGTCCTAAACCATCGGTGACTGTGAGAAACAACAAGTAACAGCAGGACATTTTTGTCACTTCTTGGTTTGTGTTTTTGTGCCATTGTTCTAGGTAGAACCTGACACCGTGTCTACACCAGACGCAATTGTTTTTGCTCGTGTTGCATCATACCACAACAGCAAGAAGCCATATATATTGCACACTACAAAGTGATGATTCCAAAATCCATTTGTCTTTTATGTCAGCAGTAGTGTGAGGGCTTGCAGGATGTGTGGGGCATCGGTTTACTGTCAGAGATTTGACAGTAATTCAGTGTGAAATGTGTGACATTTGCATTTTAAAATAATGTGAAGTATGTGAAAAAGATAGAAAAATATGTGTGTGTGGGGGGGGGGGATTCTGTAGAAAGATAGTTGGATGTTTTCGTTCATTCAATTATCCATCTATTGATTGATTCATTTATTCATTCAACTATTAATTCAACTGTTAAACCAACCATTCATCTAATCATTCATCCATTCATTCATTCATTCATTCATTCATTCAACAATTCATTCCTATTCCTATTAATTCAACCAATCATTCATTCATTCAACTATTAATTTAACCATTCATTCATTTAACTATTAAACCATTTATTTATTTGTTTATTTATTCATTCAAATATTAATTCAACCATTAATTCAGCCATTCGTTCAACTATTCATTCATTCAACTATTAGTTCAATCATTAATTTAACCATTCATTCATTCATTCATTCATTCAAATATTAATTCAACCATTAATTCAACCATTCATTTATTCATTCAAATATTAATTCAACCATTAATTAATTAATTCATTCAACTATTAAGTCAACAATGCCTTCAACCATTCATTCATTCATTCATTCATTCAACTATTAATTCAACCATTAATTTCACCATTCATTTATTCATTCATTTAACTAATAATTCAACCATTCATTCATTTATTCATTCATTCAACTATTAATTTAACCATTCATTCAACTATTAATTCAACCATTCATTCCACCATTCATTAAATTATTCATTCAGATATCAGTTCAGTAATTAATTCATTCAATTATTCATTAATTCATTCATTCATTCATTCATTCAACTATTAATTCAACCATTTATTCATTCAAATATTAATTCAACTATTCATTCAACCATTAATTCGTTCATTCGTTTATTCATTCCACCATTCATCCATTTATTCATTCATTTATTCATTCATTCAACCATTAATTTAAACATTCATTAATTCATTCCAATATTAATTTAACCACTGATTTAACCATTCATTCAACCATTTATTAATTCAACTATTAATTAATTAATTCAAGTATTAATTCAAACATTGATTCAACCATTCATTCATTTGTTTATTTATTCATTCATTCATCCATTAATTTTACCATTCATTCATGCATTCATTAATTCAACTATTCAACCATTGATTAAACCATTCATTCATTTATTTACTCATTCATTCGAATATTAATTCAACAATTATTTAACCATTAATTCATTAAATAATTTAACTATTAATTCAACCATTCATTCATTCATTCATTCATTCAGCAGGGACAGTACAGAACATAATATTTTATATATGCTTTTAACTAATAGCAAATGTTCCTTAATTTTCCTTTTGCTTAATTAGGTTTTTAATTACAACCCAAAAATACAGTGGCTGGTATTTGATAACAGCATCTAAAATTTAAAACTAAAAGAGAAAAAAATACTAGGTTATTTATAATGCTTTGTATATAGGACAGTAGAGATATGACAGGAAAGGTTGAGGTAGAGAAAGGGAAGAGGGATCTGCAAAGGACCGCAAGGCACGAACTGAACTTTGTGTTTAAGCACAAGGCTGACAACCTATCACACATTTAAAAAAAATAAATGAATCATTCCACACAACAAAGTGAAGATTCCAAATCCATTTCACCTTCATGTCAGAAGTAGAGTGCTTGCAGTACATTAGAATAGAATGAGGCATCAGTTTACTGTCAAGGATTTGGCAATTCTTTAGCACATCTTAAAAAGTAACTTTAAAAAAAAAAAAAAAAGATGCTATTCATTCGTTTGTTCTTCATTCATTCCTTCATTCATTCATTTAAGAGGGACAGTACAACATCAATATAATGCATTATATATCCATTAGCTAATATAAGCAAAGCATTTATTTAATTATTTAAGATGTGAAGATGATTTGTTTTTCAGCAAATTGACATGTGATGTCCCAAGGGTGCATACATTAGCATGCACGTTGCCTCTGTGTCAGTAAAAAAATCATACATTTTTATCTGTGAATTATAGTGTGTTTTCAAAATACATACATTAGTAAGCTGCCATTGATACTGTTTACAATGCAGCAACGTTAGCTAATCAAAATAGTGGCCTTTAAAGGACCTACCCATTAAAATCTGATCTTTTCACAAAGAGTCACGTGGTTTGTATATTTGAGTTTTAGTTTAAAGAACATTAAAAACTAGTCCTGGGCTAACTTTTTTTGTAATTAATCGCATCCAAAATAAATAAAAAAGTTTGTTTAAAGTGTGTGTGTATACTGTGTATATATTTTTATATATAAATACCCACTTGCACACATACATTTGAGAAAATGTTTAATAATTTTTAGATATTATATATCTAATATCACATAAGTAGCAGGCCGAGTGTCTTAGTCTCCCACCAGTGATGATATACAGCCATATTGCACTGCTATGAGTGTGATATTATATTTATACAACAGTTTGACGACATAATCGTGGATATAAAAAAGAAAATCAGACACAGGGAGTCTCAAAATCTTCTGCCATTCATTTACATCTGCAGCTGACGTCAGAACAGCAGAAACCATCGCTACTTGATCAACGTCACTTTAGCGCTAGTATTGAAATGATTCTCCTATATAATGTCTAAAATGATGACAAAACAGGTGATTTTACTCACATTTTAGGATTATTGGGCTGAACGGCCTGAAAATCCATCAGTCTACAGAGATTTCCCAGTATTTCTCTGTTGTAGATGACAATAAGAGATCACAATAAATAATCCTGAAAAAGCCAAAGCAAAGGAAACAGAACACTAGCAGATTACTGTAGAATACATACAGCACTACAACATACAAAAGAGAGAGATCGACTTAGAATGTCCCTCACTGTTCTGTATTGATTTGTTCATCTGTAGTTTAACACTTATGCTGAGAAAATGCTGTTTTTCTCCCTTAACAACTTATTATGCAGCCTCTGTCGCCATCTTGTGGCGGAACGTCAACCATCTTTGCTCTGCTCCGTATGACAGGCTGGCCGCAGACGCGCTAAATCTCCAAAATTATTAATATTTGAAATAGACACTATCCTAATAAAAAAAACTGTGTAGTTGCGTTCTAAACAATACAAAAAAAGCCTCAAAAGTATGTAATATTTGTCAAACTGTAGTGAGTTTATTGATCTGCTGTCACACTATGTGGGCAAAGTAATACACAAGAGTGAAGAGGCTATCAGCCAATCAGATTCGAGAACCAGTCAGAACTGTCGTATATATATATATATATATATATATATATATATATATATATATATATATATATATATATATATATATACACACACACACACACAGTTGAAGTCATAATTATTAGCCCCCCTCCTTTAATTTTTCTTTTCTTTTTTTTAAATATTTCACAAATTACACAAACTTTTTAATGTCACTTTAAGCTGTGTCTTGAAAAATATCTAGTCAAATATTATTTACTGTCATCATGGCAAAGGTAAAATAAATCAGTTATTAGAGATAAGTTATTAAAACTATTATGTTTAGAAATGTGTTTAAAAAATCTCTCCGTTGAACAGAAATTGGGGAAAAAATAAACAGGGGGCTAATAATTCTGACTTATATACACTGATACAACTGTATATACACACATATCCATGATACAAATTAGATATAAATTGAAATATCTATGTGACAACATTGTTTTGTGTAGTTTTGTATATAATACGCACACATATCTTATGGCAAAATAAAATTTTATTTTGGATGTGATTATTGCGATTTATCTTTTGCCCAGTAGCACAACCACAGTATAATCACCAACTTGTGGGTACATAAGTTTATAATATTTGACAATCTGCTAATTATTTCTGACTCATTAAACCTGTTGAAATGACTGTTGAATGCTTCATTCTGAGCATTCTGTCTGCTGAAACAGTGTAGACTTCAAATTGCAAATAACTCCTCTAGCAGCAGCCGCAAGCCAGAGAAATCCCTCATGTTTAATTTAACAAATCTTATCAGTGCATAAGGTCATAGTGGTGGTTACACTGGGCCGTAACCTCAACTTTTTCACCAAGAACACTTGTTAGTCACGCTGTCTCTTGTGTCAAAGCGTCTATCTTCTCTGAGAATGAGGTTATCCCCTTTGTGCAGCAATTGTTTCTGCTTCTAATCGGGCTTTAAATGTCAGAGACTAATCATAGTGTACTCAGCTGAAGGTGCTTTTCTCCAAACTCAATTAATCTGCCCGTCATGATGTATTTTGCTTTGAGAACGCTCGCCTTCAGCTTTGAATAGTTTATTTGTTGGCTTGACAGTTTCACACCTCAGCGATGCGACTTTAGGCAGCTAAAGCTTAAGAAAGAAGATGTGTGGCTGTATTTTCTTTTTTTTGGGGGGTGGGGGGTGGGGGGGGGAGTTGTTATGCTGAAAACATTGCCTCACTGAATAGCATGAATTCCATTACCACAAGAAATAAGCACAATTCCATCCAAACAATATAATTTATTAGAAAAATAAAAGCATAGTTACAATTTTTAAGTCATTCTGAACAGATTTCTAAAGAGGTTCTTTAAAGCTGTATTTTACTTCAGTCGTCCATAGCCCCTAGGCCGCACAATTGGTACCGGGTTGCACAAGAAACCATGAATTATTTCCATTTTGTTTATTAGCTGAGTCTGAGCAATCTTTAATTTTGAAAAATGTTTAGTTTGAATGACTGAAAATGTGTTTCCCAGAGATGGGTTGCAGATGGAAAGGCATCCGCTGCATAGAACATGTGCTGGATAAGTTGGCGGTCCATTCCGCTGTGGCAACCCCAGATTAATAAAGGGACTAAGCCGAAAAGAAAAGGAATGAATGAATGACTGAAAATGACTGAAAATCTTCATTCAATAGTGAAGATGACCGTATTCTCTTGGCTATAGCTCGGTCACTTGAGCGCCAAAATTTAGCCCACATGCTAGCAAAATGAGTAAGAAACAGATGTCTTTGGAAAGTTTCTTTCCATAGGGCAAAAAGGCCCAGTAAAGGACGCACGAACTGCCAAGGAATGGATCTGCAACCCATTTGTAATTTGTAATTGCAAATTACGGCAGCTTTAGAGGGCGTTCACACATTGCTTCTTTTCCGCACACAAGTTTGTTATTTCCAATGGAGGTGCACGACTTGCGCGTGCATATTGGAAGCTACGTGCACAAGTGAAAACAAGTAAAGTCATGTGACAAGAAGTAAGCAAGCAGCTTCATACTTTGTATGGAAAATACACCTTTTGGTAGACTAATTACTTCAGACAAACACAGAGCACTCAAACACTGCAGTGCTTTTTAATTTTCTCTATAAATAAAACTTGTACCAGAATTCCAGGAATGTTTTGTCAGCTTGTCATCCTCTGAGAAATGTGATGGTCACCTAGCAATCTATGTAGAACCACACATCACAACATTATGGAATACATTAGTTAATGGTCGTGTTGAGGAACATAAAAAAAGAGTAGATCTGTGAACATGAATCGATAGATTAAATTTTGTGACTATACCAAAATGCCATGATACTGGTTAGGGTAACACAAGCTCATTCTGAAAACGTACCCCTATATACAGTTAGGTCCATACATATTTGGACATCGACACAATTCTAACATTTTTGGTACTATACACCAACACAATGGATTTGAAATGAAACAAATAAGATGTGCTTTAACTGCAGACTGTCAGCTTTAATTTGAGGGTATTTACATCCAAATCAGGTGAACGCTGTAGGAATTACAACAGTTTGCATACAGTACTTGTTAAGGGTCCAAAACTTTTTTAATGGGGTCCAAAACTATATATTATATTAATATATATATATATATATATATATATATATATATATATATATATATATATAGCCTCTGTGAGATTCGCGAAAACAAAACTGCAAAAAAAACTTACCTCTTGGGGCATATTTGGCACTCTCTAGAAATGTATATTGTGGTACGTTTTCAGAATGAGCTTGGGTAAGGGGTTAGGATTGGTAAACCAGTTGCTTTCCCAATGCATTTTTGTGTCTGGTATTTGTACATATTAGATGCAGGTCTGATATTTTGTAATGATTCTGTTTTGATTTTATCAAGTATTTATAGATTGTACTTCGTGAAAAACATTGAATTATGTAAAAGATGTGCAACTCATTGTCTCCATATAATTAATGAGCCATCCATATCAACCTTTTTCGTATGCCAATATACAGCTTAAATAATAACAGTTTAAAATAAATCCAGTATCGCCCAATAAATATTGGTGGCCAATACTTGTGAGTTCCTTACAATAATAATACTACTAATAAAAGTAGTAGTAGTAATAATAATAATAAATATAGCTGCAAGCAGCAATTAACAGGGTTCAAGCATTTTAGCAGCGTAAGGTTATTTAGCAGTTGGGAAGTCTGTAAGTAGTTTATTCGACTGAAATTTATGATTACAGTGTTAGAGTTAAATATTGACAAATCTTTAATGAACATTTTGAGTGATGGTATTTATGTCAAAATATTCAGTATAAGAAGCCCTATGATATAATGTGTAGATCAAGTCATGGCACCTTAGACACAGACACTGCATGTCAAATTTCTAGTTAATCGGTTAAAGGGTTACTCAGATACAGTGATTTTTCAATGTATAGCGCCACCATGTGGCCAATGTCTACAAGTTTCATGCTATGACCTTAGATTGAACTATTGCATGTGTGTAACAAGTTTGGTGAAGATATTTTAATCCATTCATGAGTTATGGCCAGTTTAGCTGTTCCCAATAAAATTACAGAATTACCTATGGTCCGATTAGGCTGATTTTTGGTGAGGATGTAGTGTACCGGGGTACTACCATCTGACCAAGTTTCAGCTCTGTCGGACTTACGGTTTGGTCTATAATAATAATAATAATAATAATAAAAATCTTAACAAATACAATAGGGTTTCTGCACTTCGCGCTTGAACCCCTAATAATAATAATAGTAATTTCTGGTTTTGTAAATGGAAGATTTAGAAATATCATGTTGTTTCCACAGAAATAAGGTTGCTTTTTTGTTTCTGTGTATTACGGTAATTGTCCCTTTGCATAAACAGAATAGTAGTATTTGTTTCAAATATCTTCAGTTTATTGTCACATTACTTCTCCACTTTCTGAAAATACTTGATTCCCACCGATCACCGCACTTTGCGAACAAGTCCATGAGGAAATCAAATGCAAATCAGGAAATTATTAAATCCTGAATTATTCATAATATAATATGTGCACTTGAGAAAGTAGCAGGGTGTTACTGACCACAATTTCCTGTGCTGTATGTGTATAAGGGAGAAGGGGAGAGGGGGGCTTTCTGTGCTTTGTGAATATATTACTATTCAGAGAAAAAAAGAAAAATGGAAAATGTTCAATTGCTTTGGTCATTGTCTTTTTTTTCTCGTGAGTGCTTTGTTATAGCAGACTATTAAATAACTAATATTATTCACTAAAATGAAATTAAACTATAATGCGGCCCAGATCTGGTACTATTTCACAGCCATATACAGTAATTCTAGAGTGCTTTATCATTATGTGCGGTCTCCACCATTATGCCAGCTCCATATTCATCATAACGCTCTTATTGTTCTCAGATAATCAAATAAATAAATGGATGCAAAATATTGCTTGGAGTGAAAATATTTATATGAAAAGTATGTAATAAGCTGGATCAGCAGGGGCTGCGAATTGGGCGAAACCGCAGGAGGTCTGCGAGTTGTTGAAATGCTAGTAATTATATTCAATGTAAAATTTAAAATAATAAGAGTCTGCATTATAAGTGGGTGCAAATTGAATTAAATAATTCTAAGGAATAATGCAATGCCATTCAAAGGAAAATGTGGTACTTTTCAGTCTGAACATTTCATAGAAACTGAAGCACATCTCTGAATGTTTCTCATGCATTTGGGAAAGCTTGATTCACGTTTTGTTACACATTTGCATAATTTCCAACATTTTTGCAGAGAATACTTTAAAGCAAAAACGGTTAAACATTAGTAAAAACTAATTAATATTAGGCAGTTTTTATTATTGTGACAACATAAAATTCTATCAATTATTTTCGAATTATTTATTTTATTTTAAAGTATTATAAAAATATGTTATTATTGTATAAATGTAAATTTAATAAATTAGAATTCACATTTATATGTGCAGTTTATAGTACAGTTTAAGGCGACTCTGTGGCGCAGTAGGTAGTGCTGTCGCCTCACAGCAAGAAGGTTGCTGGTTCGAGCCTCGGCTGGGTCAGTTAGCGTTTCTGTGTGGAGTTTGCATGTTCTCCCTACCTTCGCGTGGATTTCCTCCAGGTGCTCCGGTTTCCCTCACAGTCCAAAGACATTTGGTGCAGGTGAATTGGGTAGGCTAAAATGTCCGTAGTGTATGAGTGTGTATGGATGTTACCCAGAGATGGGTTGCCGCTGGAAGGGCATCCGCTGCGTAAAAACATGTGCTGGATAAGTTGGTGGTTCATTGGCGACCCACATGGCGACCCCGGATTAATAAAGGGGCTAAGCTGAAAAGAAAATGAATGAATGAAGAGTACAGTTTAAATCTACGGGCTCTATTTTAACAATCTAGGCGCAAATTCTAAAGCGCATGGTGCTATAGCCCCGGCGCATGGTCTAACAGGGTTGTGCTTTTTTTTAATGAGTTATGGGTGTGTTATGAGCATACTGTGCATTAAACCAACCAGAGCCTCATCTTTTTTAAATAGCACATTTGCTATTTACATGGCGGACTTTGTAAGTGGAAAATCTGATCGCTTTATTAGCGAGAAAATAGTTAAACAGACAGTCTGCAGTGCAAGGACAAAGAACGAACCTTCTAAATTCGGCCTCCTTACATTCTCTTTACTTTTACTCTTTAATTTACTCCTTTACTTTCGTGGAGTAAAGAAACATTCAGGAAGACATCCATTTGCCTTCATATTTAATTTTGTTTGTAAACTGCAAAGCTGAATTCAGTTCAAATTTCCAGCAAATGAATAAATGAACAATAATAACGAAGTTATCCAAACACACGTCCTATTCTTATGCCCCATAGGGTGATGCATACGTCTCCAAAACCCAACAAGTGGACAAATCTAAACTTGTTTTTATTAAAACAAATATAAATATGCATAAAATAAATAATACTGCTGATAATAATAACATTATACAAATGCAAATTGTCATGAATAAACTGAAAAAAGCCCCCTGACACGAAGAAGGCATTTTAGGAAGTGGTTTTTATAGTTATGTAATAAATCATAATTTTTGTACAATTTTAATCCTTTAATTTGTTTTGATATGTAGAGATATTTGTATATTGCTGTACATCATGTGTGTATTAAGCAATGTGCATGCGTTTGGACTCATATAGACGCATAACTAACGTGCTCTGCACTAGACTTTAGACCTGCTTTAAGTTGGTCAATAGTGCGTTCTATTTCATTTGCACAGAATAGCAACGCGCCAACAATGCGGCTTAACACACTTCCTTTTAAGACCGGAACACTCATGGGTCCACAAAGTGGCGCAAATTGATGTGCTATTTAAACAATGTGGCACAAAATGTAAAAATTACTGTTGCGCTGGGCTGAAAATAGCAACAAATCGCATCAAACTCGTCTTGCTCATTATTGCGCCGGGTGTATTAAAGGGCCCTATGTGTTATTAGTAAAAACTTAAATTTGCAGTAGGTATATTTGAATTTTTTAAAAATATATAAAAAATTTACTTATGGGACTCACCTGACACCTCAAAATGTCTCAAGTCTGTTTGAAATTCTAGTCTTTCCCATTCCTTCTGCAATATCAGAAATGTGGCACCCATTTCATCATTCACCAGGTAAAAGAGACTGATCCCATAACTAAGCAAGGTGCATGTGCATTCAGAAGTTTCCAAAATTCCAATCTACACAATTTTTAACCTGATGTCTTAAATACTAATAATCTTGAAATAATGCCACCCTACGGTACCTTTTTGTTGTGGACCTAGTCAAAGGCAATGTGTCAAGCTAATTTTTTCACTAATATCTCATATTAATTTTGAGTGTCTATAGAGTAGTACTGTATTCATCTTTTTTTGAAAAGTATTTAGTTTTTGAAAACCTCTAAGACAAAATTAAAATCAAAACAGTATTTTTAATGAAATAATGTTTTCTTAGTTTACAGACATTTTAATACACAGGATTACTAGCTAAAAAAGGTGCTTTGTAAAATCCACGCTGATGTCTGTGGAATACAGCGTCAATATTTTACACATACTTTTACACTGTGTTATTCGCAACAGATACACACCTGTTAGGGTAACTAGCTTGTTTACTCCCGGGTTAAACAGCCTCTTACTTTTTGTGTAGTTTAGATTATTGATGTGCACTAGTGAATCCAGCAGCTCTAATCTCCTCTGCAGTGAATAGGGCTTTGTCATGTCATAAACCAGACGTGTTGCTATGGAAATAGTAAAGTTATAAGTTTTAAATAAGTAATATAAGGTGGAGGGGAGGGATGGAGTTGATGTATGTACAACTAACATGGGGGTTAAATGAACTTTGGCTAAAGAAGATCAGCTTTCCTTTATATTCAGAAGCACACTTTTTGGGACTAATTCTCACACAAGCACTTTGGTGAGGTGATGGTGCATTCTCTCTTTCGGGTCAGTCACGTACTCGCTTTTCTGGGGGAAGTGCCCCTACAAGGATTTTGGTTCTTAGTTACATAAGATTCAGCCAGAATCAGAAAAATGTTGATCTAGGTTACCCCCACCAAATCATTTTTTGAAAGTAGACCCATGCAGGAGCATGAGTTTTTTTGTTTTGTTTTTTGTATCTTTTTTTTTTTTTTATGTATACAAATTTACATTAGAAGTGTTAAAACATTACTACATGAAGATAGAATAAAATGTTTACTTTTTGTTTAAAAGCAGAGGATTTTTTTATTATTTTTTGGTATGTAATATGGTCACACACTCACCGCTCACTTTATTAGGTACACCTGTCCAATTGCTTGTTACCGCAAGTTTCTAGTCAGCCAATCACATGGCAGTAACTCAATGATTTTAGTCATGTAGACATGGTCAAGATGTTCTACTGCAGTTTGAACCGAGCATCAGAATGGGGGAGAAAGGTGATTTAAGTGACTTTGAACGTGACATGGTTGTTGGTGCCAGACGGGCTGGTCTGAGTATTTCAGAAACTACTGATCTTTTAGAATTTTCAGGCACGACCATCTCTAGGGTTTACAGAAAATGATTTACAGTGAGTAGCAGTTCTGTGGGTGCAAATGCCTTGTTGATGCTAGAAGTCAGAGAATGGCCAGTCTGGTTCGAGCTGATAGAAAGGCAACAGTAACTCAAATTACCACTCGTTACAATCGAGGTGTGCAGAAGAGCATCTCTGAACGCACAACACATCGAACCTTAAGGCAGATGGGCTACTGAGGCTATAATTCACACAGGCTCACCAAAATTGGACAATAGAAAAGTGAAAAAACACTGGCTGGTCTGATGAGTCTCGATTTCTGCTGTGACAATCAGAATTTTGCGTCAACAACATGAAAGCATGGATCCATCCTGCCTTGTATCAGAGGTTCAGGCTGGTGATGGTGGTGTAATGGTGTGGGGATATTTTCTTGGCACACTTTGGATCCATTAGTACCAATTGAGTGTTGTGTCAACGCCACAGCCTACCTGAGTATTGTTGCTCACAATATCCATCCCTTTATGACCACAGTGTACCCATCTTCTAATGGCTACTTCCAGCAGGATAACGCGTTATGTCATAAAGCATGAATAATCTCAGACTGGTTTCTTGAACATGACAATGAGTTCACTGGACTCAAATGGCCTCCACAGTCACCAGAACTCAATCCAATAGAGCACCTTTGGGATGTGGTGGAACGGGAGATTCGCAACATGGATGTGCAGCCGACAAATCTGCAGCAACTGCGTGATTCTATCATGTCAATATGGACCAAAATCTCTGAGGAATATTTCCAGTACCTTGTTGAATCTATACCACAAAGGATTAGGCAAAAGGGGGTCCAACCCAGTACTAGTGTACCTAATAAAGTGGCCGGTGAGTGTATATTCCTATCAGAAAATATTCGGAGAGCCTTAGTTTTCACCTTAGTAAACTTAGTTTTCACCTTAATTTGCCATGATATAAAAGTTTCTTTATATACCTGGGGATACTCATCTTGAGGCCTCTAGAGATTGAGTAGTGCAATTGATCCAAGACCTGTGAAGAGATGATGTGAACCATAGAGGACTTCAAGAGGTATCCATAATCCTGGACCAGGTCATATCCTAAGCAGATGCTGTGGTGGTCATGGAGGAGTGGGGAGCATGAGACTGATTCCTGAAAGACTCCAGTGACAGACGAGTCTCCGCATTGATCCCATGGGCCAACCTCAACACCCGCTGGTGACCTATTCACACCTGCAGCTTCTTCATGATGGACGTCCAGCATTCTCCAGCCTCAAGTGCCTAGACTGCAGCTCTGCACAACAAGTTTGGCCAAAGGAGAAATGGTCATGCGCAACTGAACCTGGTTTCTCTCGAGGTTTGTTTTCTTTCACTTTCGTCAATTGGTGAAGTTTGTTCCTCCACTGTCGCCACTGGCTTGCTTGGTTTATGACTTGTGGAGCTGCGCATCGATGGATTTACTCTTTAGTGGTTGGACTTTCAGCAGTGAAAATTAAACCACACTCAACTAAACTCAACTGACACAGTTTCAATTTACTAGAACTTCTATGTTTAGCTGCTTTGACACAATCTACATTGTAAAAGCGCTGTAGAAATAAAGATGAACTGAATTGAATTAAATATATACACTTTATATTTTTCAGTCATATGAGATCATTAAAAAAATCACACTGTGTGACATGGAACTAATGAACTTGTAATGTAGACCATACAATGATGACATCTTTCGAATTCTAGGCTATGACACATTTTAGTATAGAAAAATAAAATGCCATCAGCTTTCACATGTGGTAAACAACTAGAGCAAGATAAATCGCATATCAGCTAAAGGGCACAGCAAGAACTCTGCTGCTACAGCTTCACAAGATTTGAATCCTGTATAATTGTATCTCTATGGTATTTAAAGGAATTGTTCACCCGCAAAACGAAAACTAACATTTAATCACCATTTTCTCACCAACTTTGAACCTTTCTCATAGTATGATGTAAAACCGTGGTTTAATGTCCACAACCTGGAAACGTAAATGTGGTTTAATGTCCACAACCACATGGAAATAGCCACTTTTTTCATATTGGGCATCTTTCATCTGGTACAGTCATACTGAGTAAATTAGCCATACAGAATGCATGCAAAAATACAGACAGTAGACAGAATTTTCAATGACATTCAACATTTAAAGGTGCCATAGAATGCATGGATACAATGTTCAAATTGTTCTCTGATATCTACATGAAAGGTTTGTCGCTTAGGAAAGTGGAAATATTACCCAGAAACCATTTCACCGTTTTGTGTCCATTTACAACTTTAGGACTTGAAAATGCTCAGGTTTGACCTTATAGGGGTCGTGGATTTTAACAAGTTCTCAGCAAATATTTTAACAAATTGAATAGGTTTCTTGGCAAATGACAATAGTTTCAGCTGGATTGGTCAACAGTAATGTTAGCTTGAAGCAAATGAGCTGATGTTATCTGTGATATTATATTAATATTTAGTATTTCTTTACATTTATATAGCGCTTTTTTTGGACACTCAAAGTGCTTTACACATTTTAGGGGGGGGATCTCCTCATCCACTTCCAGTGTGCAGTGTCCACCTGGATGATGCAATGACAGCCATATTGTGCCAGACCACACACCACACACCATTTGATTGGTGGAGAGGACAGAGTGATGAAGCCAAGTAGGAAATGGGGATGGTTACGAGGCAATGATGGACAGAGGCCAATGGGCAAATTTGGCCAGGATGCCGGGGTTAAACCCCTACTCTTTTTCGAAGGACATCCTGGGATTTTTAACAACCACCGAAAGTCAGGACAGTTTAATTTCTCATCCGAAAGTTGGCGCTCACTAAGCAGTATAGAGTCTATACCATGTTTTACTAGGTTGTGTCATATGTTTTGCCAAATTCTTTTTTCACTGCCGTTTTATTTTATCCCCACATGACTCTGCAAAATCAACCCCCCCCCCCCCCCACCCCCCCCTTATTTCTAACATTTCTAATTTTTGTAATCGACACACAACGGATGTGTAAATTGTAAATATAATGAATATTTGTTCATTATAGGTGATGGAAATTCAGATTTTTGTCAGTGAAAGTCATTTGACTTAATGTGGGAACCCTGATTTTAAAGTATTTTGTGGGTTTAACATATATGAAAACAAAGGCATGAATTCATATATCCTCCGCATCCCTCCTGAATGTTTTTATGGTGCTGAATAATTATATAATCTGTCTTTCTCGTATTTAGCCTTCACGAACAGTGATTAGATGAGATGCTTTGTGCCTGTTGCATCATCCGACTTTCGGATAAGACTTTAAACTGAGGTCCTGACTCTCTGTGGTCATTAAAAATCCTATGGCACTTCTCGTAAAAGAGTAGGGGTATAACCCTGGTGTCCTGGCCAAATTCCCTCCATCGACCCTTACGATCATAATCATCCTTATCCACCGAATTGGCTCTATCTCTGTCTCTCCATTCCACCTATAGCTGGTGTGTGGTGAGCGCATTGGTGCCGTTGTCCTGTGGCTGCCGTTGCATCATCCAAGTGGATGCTGCACACTGGTGGTGGTGTGAAGAGACCCCCTCATCATTGTAAAGTGCTTTGGGTGTATGGCCATTCACAATAAATGTGCTATATAAATACACATTTTATTAACATTATGCCTGTCTTCAAAATAAGAGTCCCACATGTTTAATAAAAATAATAAGCTGTGAACATAAGGAAACTTTTTTTATTGATGTCATCTCGCTTGGAAACTTTGTGGCCAATCAAGCACTGCTGAGGTCATACATTAATCCAAAAGTGCTACATAACGTAGGTGTTATGTTTTTATTCACATATTTTGAATGGCCTTTTATGGCATTATACAGTTATATATTTTAGTATGTGTACCCACTGAAGCTGTGATAGAAAAGACTGTGAACACACATATGCTCACAGGCTTAAACACACACAAACCAATTATTCTGTATCTTTCTCCAAAGCTGTATGTCACACGAAGGCCTTTTCTTGGGTTCATCTGGTTTTTGCCATTCGTAGGAAAGGTCATGTGCGCTCTGGTGGTCAGTGTGTGTACGTGCACCTAATTTCTGGGTCAGCGTTGAGTCCTGCCTCAGGCTCTAGCTCTATTTAGGTTGATAATGAATGTCTACAGTGAAACACGCAGTCGTGTTCACCTACAGCAGGCAGCCTCTCACAAGTTCATCTAATATAAATGCAAAAGTTATGAGCGCTTTCTTTTTAGAGGTAAAATCATTCGTCTCTGGAGAATATTCAGTCGGCATTAGCATATAAATGCACGTCGGATGATGCATGTTTAATGGTGGCTGATTTAAATGTATAATATTCCTACACAAAGTGATGATGTGGCTGTAAATGTGCAAACATTGACTGAGGCAGATGAGTTCTGATGCTGAAGAGCAGGTGTGCAGTTCTTTCTTTCTTTGCATACTTTTTTACTCTCTTTTTTTCTCTTTTGTTCTACTTTTTCTTTAGTTGATTTATTTTTCCCTCTATTTTATTTATTCAATACAACTTGTGTCCTCCATTTAATTGATTGAATTGTTTTTCCTTAGTGTTTCCTTTCATTCATTATTTTATTATTCATTTTTGGTAACATTTACAATACGGTTTCATTTATTATTTATTGTTAACAACAAAAGTTATGTCAATTAATCTTCAAAAGTGATTTTTGCTATTCAGTATTTCGAACAACAATTTTTTAACATATAATAGAACATACAATCACCGGCCACTTTATTAGGTACACTTTACTAGTACCGCTGTTCCGACAATATGTGCTACCGGTAGCTCAATCTGTCATATTTCATCTAAAAAAACAGGGTTAGCACATCTTGTCAGCTTCAAATATCTATCAGAATGAACTACCTCCTTAAAGAAGGGTGTAAAAGCAGGGGTGTAGTGCGTTTTGTCAGCTTCAAATGTCAATCGGAATTGACTACCACTCTAATAAACAAATTAAATATAAAACTAATTAAATAAAAAAGGCAGTAGTTCACTCTGATAGACGTTTGAAGCTGCTACGCCTTTTTCTACATTGTTCTATAGAGTAGTAGTTCATTTCGATAGATATTTGAAGCTGACAATATGCGCTACCCCTGTTTTTACATCCTTAATTAATGTAGTAGTTAATTCTGATAGACATTTGAAACTGACAAGATGTGCTAACCCTGTTTTGGTAGATGAAACATGACAGATTAAGCCGGTAGCACATTCTGATGAGGTAGCACAGATCGTCAGAACGCCGGGTTGGACCCCCTTTTGCCTTCAAAACTGCCTTAATCCTTTGTGGCATAGATTCAACAAGGTACTGGAAATAGTCCTGAGAGATTTTGGTCCATATTGAAATGATAGCATCACACAGTTGCTGCAGATTTGTCGGCTGCACATCCTTGATGTGAATATCCTGTTTCACCACATCCCAAAGGTTGGAATGAGTTCTGGTGACTGTGGAGGCCATTTGAGTACAGTGAACTCATTGTCATGTTCAAGAAATCAGTCTGAGATGATTCCTGCTGGAAGTAGCCATCAGAAATGGGTACACTGTGGTCATAAAGGGATGGACATGGTCAGCAACAATACTCCACAGGTAGGCTGTGGCATTGACACAATGCTCAATTGGTACTAATGGGCCCAAAGTGTGCCAAGAAAATATCCCCCACATCATTACACCACCACCAGCAGCCTGAACCATTGATGCAAGGCAGCATGGACCCATGTTTTCATGCTGTTGATGCCAAATTCTAACCCGACCATCCAAATGTCGCAGCAGAAATCGAGACTCATCAGACCAGGCAACATTTTTTCAATCTTCTATTGTCCAATCTTGGTGAGCCTGTGCGAATTGTAGCCTCAGTTTCCTGTTCTTAGCTGACAGGAGTTGCACCCAGTGTGGTCTTCTGCTGTTGTAGCCCAACCGCCTCAAGGTTCAACGTGTTGTGTGTTCAGAGATTACTGAAATACTCAGACCAGCTCGTATAGCACCAACAACCATGCCACGGTCAAAGTCACCTCTCTTCCCCATTCTGATGCTCGGTTTGAACTGCAGCAGATCGTCTTGACCGTGTCTACATGCCTAAATGCATTGAGTTGCTGCCATATGATTGGCTGATTAAAGATTTGCATTAATGAGCAGTTGGACAGGTGTACCTAATAAAGTGGCCGGTGAGTGGATGTACTTAATAAAATGAACAAATAAGTCAGTGTTGTTGCTATATGTAAATTATGCTACTTCAGAAAAAAAATATTGACTCACTAAAGTGCAGTTACTTTTATTTTCCAAGACGTTTAAGCCCATAATGACCAGTGGTTTTGAGCAGGGTGCACCCCAGTTGCTTTCCCAATGTACATCTAATATTTTGTACATAATAGACTCGGGTATGATATTTGTTTAGATGCAAAAAGCATTCAGGCACTTCTGTCAGAAATTGGTCTCTATTTTGCTGTTGCACAAACTGCCGAATTGTTCATGATACTACATACAGATAATTAACTAATGAGATTTTTTCGTATCTACCTTTTTCTCGTTCATTCTGTTTGTATGGGGGTTTTTTTATTTGTTTGCAGTTCATTTGTTCCGTATTTTCTCTATAGTATCATTCCTGGGGTTTTTTATTTTCAGTGTTGATTCACTCCTTCATTTGTTTCTTATTTCTTCTTGTTTTATCATGTTTTGTTTTGGATTAGAAAGAGAGGACACTGTCTGACAATCGCAATCTTGTATACATTTCAATGGAACTAATAAAATGACATTTCTCTCTTCACAGAAACCCAAGCAGAAGGACTGGCACCCTCCTGATGGTTTCATTCTTGGGCTCTGGACTCTCATCCTGCTGGTGTTCTTCCAGACCTACGGCATCAAACATCTCAAACACATCTTCTGATTCCACAGAGATCAAAGAACCTGCCGCTTGTTAACTGACACCTTCATAAAAGATTCCACATACAATATTGGTTCATGATAGGTTTGGTCAGAAATAGCTTTTTATTCATTTTTGATTCGTTTCTTTTGGTGGTTTGCTTTGTGTGTGTGTGTGTGTGTGCGTGTGAGCGTGCGTGTGTGTGTGTGTATTTAAATTAATTTAATTATGACACACATTTACATTCATCTGTATTGTGTTGTTTCAGCTTATTTTAGGCAAATGGGACCCAAGAGCTAAATTCATTTTGAACCAATGATGTAAAATGATTTGAAATACGATGAATGATTTTGAATGATTTGACACGTTGATTTGAAATAAACGTGTCAGGATTATACGCTTATACTCTTCTGGAGCTAATTAATCTCAATCACAAGCAGAATTTTCTGTTATTTATTGCATTTCATATTCAACAACCGAACGACTGGTTTTATAACATTTACTATTGACTGAGACTGATCTCAGAAACAGCATTAGCAAGGTTTTGGGTCACTTAGTGAAGCAACAAACATTAATTTTGTTAATAAAGCTGCCAACACCCAAGCTACACTTCTTCAAGACGGCAACCTCAAAAACTTTCTTGAAACTCTTCTAAAAACTCAAAACTAAGTGAAGATTAAACCTTAGTATGTCTTTCTTCAAGCTTCAAATGCCTCGACTATTATTCTCAAAGCATACTGGGAACTAGACATCCACAACCCAGGTAGTTAAATCAACACAATACCTTTATATTGTCCCAACACAAAACAATTGTTAACTTTTCTCTCTTTTTAAACGAATTTAACAAAAATAAAAAATTGAAATGAAACAAATTGTACACTAATGTTGTTGTTTCAGCTCATTTCAGCTTTATTTCACTTAGCAAATTAGTTTTTTGACCAGTAGTTTTTTGCCTTAATTTTAGTCTTTGCGTGAGTGTCTGAGTGTGAGTCTGAGAGAGAGATCTAAAAAGCATTAGATAATAGGCAACAAACATTTCCATTTACAACAGAAAGTGCCAGTGGCTGTGTCCTGTATCAATCCATTAGTGTCTCCGCTCCACTTGAACTGTGTTACCAATGTGCTCTAAAAGAGGTCGACCAACTTCACCCCCAGCTACACAGTAAGTGTGAATGGAACATTTACAAATTAAACAGCTTTTGCTGTCTGATGCATCATAAAATGTTGACATATCAGACATATAGTCAGAGCCTATATAACATTTTAACTGGCACTTATACTATGTGAGTAAACTTCATTCCACTCCACTTCATGACTTTGATATATTATATATATATATATATATATATATATATATATATATATATATATATATATATATATATATATATATATTGTGACGAGCATCCCGAGAAATCATCAGCATCACCCTGAATACAGATGAGGAACACCTGCACCCTCTCGTCTCAGTCTGATTGGCAACAGCTGCAGCTCATCAGCCATGATCTATGTAAGCCACACAAGCCTGTTAAAGGGAGAGAGACCTCTCTATGAGATGGAGATAACAGCCTTTTCCTTTGCCACTGCAGACAGCAGCTGGAGACCAGAAAAACCCAAGAAGAACACACTGGACTCCTTGTGGCACGAAGAGAGCACACACTTTGCCTTTCTTCCATTGACTCTTTATTCTGATTGTAAATAAATCTACCCTCTGGGGTCTTTATTTTGAGCACTTTTTTCATGTTATTCTTAACCCCACGACACTGGTGGAGAACGCAGGCATAAAGCTGCGGTCACACTTGACTTTTCTTCCCATAGACTTCCTTTCATACGCACGCGAATACGTCAAACCGGAAACACGGGGTCATGCGTCAAGTTTCGCATGTTGCTGCAGTACAAAGTTCAAGCTTGGTGAACTCTGACCTGCGAAATCGCATCACTTGACTGCGTGAGACCAATCGAGGATCAAAACACGACCCCTCTGGACAGAAATTTAAAACATGGAGCAATCGCTTGCTTTTTTTAAATGTCTAATCATCTTGTTTAATCACGCCCCTTTTCGCAGCACCGTACGACAGAATTTCGCACACACAAAGCCCAGTGTGACCGTAGCTTAAGAGTGTAAAATTTACGTACTCTGTTCCCCCACCCTCTGTTCCTTGCAGCCCAGCTCATACCAAAGATTACCCCTCCATGATGAAGTTGAATTCCTACAGCTGTTCAAAACCACCACCAATGAGGGATGCTGTAAAGCTCAGCACGCATACTTTTCGCTCCCTGCCACCTCTGCTGATTCCTACGTCAAGGTGAAAAGGGAAATCCTGGCCCAGTTGAACTTATCACCAATCTGTCCTGCCCAGTACTTTTTCGAGTAAAGCCATGTTTGCTTGTGCTCAAGCTGCTGAACTGACGCGACCCACGCATCACTGGCTACTGAAGGGAGAACTTGTTATCAATGATTGACTGCTCTGCTCCGACAGACAAGCGGTCGAGATGAGGAACCCAAGTTTCACCGTGCAGCTTTTCGAAGCCATCGAGCTGGTGGAGACAACCCTACTGCGGGAAGGAGGGGAGCGAGCACCACCATTCTCTTAGAGCACAGGTGCAAATTCCAGTTCCTGGAGGGCCGCATCTCTGCACAGTTTAGCTTTAACCCCAATTAAACACACCTGATCAAACTAATTAAGTCCTTCATGCTTGTTTGAAACCTACAGGTAAGGGTGTTGAAGCAGGGTTGGAACTAAACTGTGCAGAGCTGCGGCCCTCCAGGAACTGAAATTGTCCTAGAGGGTTTTTCAGGAGCAATGCAGGCCAGAGGGGACCCAGTAAGCAGGTTGGCACCTTCCTCACTGCATGATGAACCCATGCCAACAAGATCCCTGTGCGCCCTGCAAGAACCTGGCTGGCAGGCTGCATTGTCCACCATGACTTACTTGTGGGAGCTCCCGAAATCCTTGTTCAAATTAATGGCAAACCATTTAGGGCCCTCTTGGATTCTGGCAGTGCAGTTAGCCTGGTGCAAGCAAAGATATTAGCCCCACAGGCGGAAAGCTTTCCTCTCTATAACCTGTGCCCATGGGGATTCCCACCTTGTTCTAGTGTGCAAAGTGACCATTTTGACTGGCTCCGACACCTTGCCAGTAGAAGTAGGAGTGGTGAAAGATTTTCCAGTTTCTGTGCTGCTCGGGATAGATTGAACTGGTATAGATCACCTACTAGTAGCCGCTGCCCAGCCTGTAGAGGGAGCCGTAATGGACAGAGGCCAAAGACCCCATCAGTGTCCCATTCTTCTGGCCTTAGACAGCATGAGAGATGGTGAGTCCCCCTCCCAAAATCCTAATCTGTGTTCGAACAGCTAAAGGGAGGGGGCTCATTTGCCAAGGAACAATGCAGGGATGACGGGCTAAAGCATTGCTGGACCCAAGTCCATGTCATTGAGGAGAAGGAGACACAGTCTGGCCTGTCCCATCTGCCAGCTGACGTCACCCAAGAAAATGAACACATTCTGGTGATTGTCGACTATGCCACCCGTCACTTCAAAAAGCCAATGCCAAAGCCATTGTGCAGGAGATCTTGCTGCTTTCCAGCAGAGTCGGTATCCTGACCGATCAGGGTACCTCCTTTATGTGCCAGCTAATGGCTGACATTTGCAGGTTTTCGAAGGTGCAGCTGTTGAGCACCATGATATATCACCCCCAGAAGGAAGGGTTGGTTGAGCCAGACCCTGAACTTCTGCTACTTCTACAAGATATCTGACTTTGACGGCTACCCCATGCCTTGGGTAGATGAGCTGTGAGATCAATTGGGAAAGTCCCAGTACATCTCAACCTTGAACCTTACGAAAGGCTACTGGCAGGTACTGCTCTACGTAAATGCAAAACCAAAAACTGCTTTTTCCACCCCTAGTTGATACAGGCAGTACTTGACCCTTCTCTTCAACCATCATGGGGCACCTGCTATGTTTCAGAGAAGACAGGAAGGTGGAGTTGCTTCGCTCCGTTCCAAGGTATCTAAGACCCAGGTACAAGCTTTCTTAGGGTTAGTGGGGTACTATGACTGCTTCATCCCTAATACATGTATATACACACATATACATATATACATACATATACACCCTTTGGGATTACTTGGATTTTGGCATAAATTTCACAGAAAATGTGTTCTGATCTTCCTCAAACCATAACAATTGAAAAACAGTCTGCTTAATCTAATACCACACAAATATTACATGTTTTAATGAAACACAACATGTAAACATTCACATTGCTGGCTGGAAAAAGTATGTGCGTAGCTTTAATAATCAGTTGACCCTCCTTTAGTAGCAATAACTTCAAAGAAATGTTTCCTGTAGTTCCTGTAGATCAGACCTGTACAATGGTCAGGAATGATTTTGGATGATTCCTCTTTACAAAACTGCTTCAGTCTAGCAATATTCTTGGGATGTCTGGTGTGAATCACTCGTTTGAGTTCATGCCACAGCATCTCAGTCAGTTTGAGATCAGGACTCGGCTGGACCACTCCAGAAGGTGTATTTTCTTCTGTTGAAGTCATTCTGTTGAATTATTTTGATAACAGCAATCCATTCAGGCCCAGAGGAAGCAAACTTATTTTACCCCAAACCATATTTTACAGTTGGGATAAGGTTTTGATGTTGCTGTAATGTGCCTTTTATCACACATCGTGTTGTGTATTCTTTCCAAACAACTCATTTTTGGTTTCATATTTCCACGAAATATTTTGCCAGTAGTGCTATGGAACATCCAGGTACTTTTTTGCAAACAAAACAAATGTGTTGCAATGTTGTTGTTTTTTTTTTTGTTTTTTTTTTTGGACAGCAGTGGTTACCTCTGTGCCAAACATTTCTGTAAGTCTTCAGCTGACACTCTTGGATTCGTGTTCACTTCATTAGACATTCTGTGTTGCATTTGTTTTTACAGGATGACCACGCCTAGGGAGAGCTGCAACAGTGCTTTCTCCAACGTTCTCCATTTGTAGACACTTTTTCTTACAGTGGACACATGAGTATCAAGGCTTTTAGACATATTTTTTGTAACCTTTTCCGGCGTCATGCAAATGAACAAGTCTTAATCATTGGTCTTTGTGCAAGGCATTTTTCACATCGGGCAATGCTCCTTGAGAACAGCTAAGTCAAAACTGGTGTGTGTTTTTATAGGGCAGGGCAGCTTTAACCAACACATCCTATCTCATCATATTGATTGGACTCCAGGTTGGCTGACTCTTGGCTCCAATTAGCTCTTGGAGAAGTCATTAGCCTTGGGCTTTACATACTTTTCATTGTAGGGAATAAGTGTTCAGCATGATTTTTTTATTGAACACTTTCCATTGTAGCAATTCACATGAAAATTGGACCAGATCTTGGTATTAACTCAAGAAATCTACACAGATAAAAAAATTATAAAATTACAATCCATAAATAAGTTAATAGGAGAAGGAAAAAGTATTGAACATAAGTATTGAACTCACAAAAAAATGCAGTACACCATGGCAAGACAAAGCAAGACAACAGCTGATTTCGGTAATTAGTTTAATCTCCTATTTATGCAAATTAGAATCAGCCATGTTATTGCAAGATGATTAGTTAGAAAAAGCTTTACCTACCTCTCCATACAAGTTCACAAACATCTCATGATGGGTAGAGACAAAAAGTTGTCCCAAGACCTTTGCAACAAGATTGTTGGACTTCATAAAAAAGGTACTGGTTACAGACGGATTTTACAACTACTAAATGTTCCTGTAAGCACAGGGCTGGGCTGGTACAGGGCTGTTTTTCTTCTCATGGTACTTGTCATGACAGACAGGTTATGGTGTATTTGTTATTGTCAAGTTGTCATTTGAAAGACATCTCAAACATTGTCACATTTGCAGTTAAAATTACATAACTGAGCGAATAACACTTAACGACAATTGTCATTAGCATAAAATGCAACTGTTGAATGGTGTGGTTTTTTCACCAGGGAAAGGATTCTTCTGTCGTCCACCACAGTCTTTTGGTGTTGCTGAGCTCATTGGTACGTTCTTTATTTTTAAGAATGCTCCAAGCAGCTATTTTGGCCACACCAAATGTTTTTGCTATCTCTTTGATGGGTTTCTATTGTTTTTTTTTAAGGCTAGTGATTGCTTGACTGATACTGACAGCTCTTAGGATCGCATCTTGAGAGTTGACAGTAACCGGTTCCAAATGCAAATAGCACACTTTAAAGGAACTCTGGACCTTTTATCTGCTCATTGTAATTGGGATAATAAGGGAATAATACACACCTGGCCATGTAACAGCTGAGAAGCCAATTGTCCCGTTACTTTTGGTCCCTTAACAAGTGTGAGGCACACATGCAAACGTTTGTAATTCCTACATCGTTGACCTGATTTGGATGTAAATACCCTCAAATTAAAGCTGACAATCTGCAGTTAAAGCACATCTTGTTTGTTTAATTTCTAATCCATTGTGTTGGTGTATAGTCCCAAAAATGTTAGAATGTAACATTGACTGTATATTTGAAAGCAGCTTGATTGTAGGAAGACCTTTTGGCTTTTTGTTAGCTTTTGGACAGGGAAAAATCACAAGCACATTTCATGATTTTCTTAAATGAAATTATTTAGCATGTAATTCCAGGGTTACTTAACCCCTCACATGAATTAAATGGGCATATTTTAGTTTTAATTATACCTCAGCACATTGTGATTTCCCCTTTTCTCTGCATCTCTCAGTCAGCTAGTCACTGTTTGCCAGTGATCAGTATTCTATCAACAGAAAGACTCCTACCGTAATAATCTGGGTCTAGCAGCACTAGGCAATATTGCATTATTTCTCACGAATTCACAATTTCAGTTTTATTCCACAGTGCCACACTTAAGCTGTTCTGTAGAAAATGCATTGCTTTCTCTCTGAAAGTATAACATGCTTTCAGAGATCGTCTAAAGCGTGAAACAAACTCAAAATGAGAAAGTGGTCTTATATTAAATACTTTTAAAGGGGTCATAAACTCCTTCTGTTTTCTGACATATCATATTACTATAACAGCATACTATAAGTTTCAAGACTTACTTTCTCATTAATTTAGATTGAAACCATTTATATTGAAGCCAATCTACCAAAATTACAGGTTGGAATGAGCCACTATTTTATGAAATAGGGTGACTAAACTCCACCTCTGCAAAAGCTAGGAAAAGTTCACACAAAAATTTAAATTGCTACATAATTTACTCACCCAGCCATCCTCAGTGTATATGCTTTTTTTATGCTTTGAACAAAGTTGCCCTGGCTCTTCCAAGTTATATAAAGGTGTTGGAGAGTGGCTTTTATTTTGAAGCTTTCAGAAGGTCAAAAAATGTGTTTACTCATATGCCATTTAAGCAGATTGATGTATTTTTGTAAAGGCTGGTACACAACAGACAGCAAACTGGCGCCGATGAAACCCAACTGTGTTTTTGCCTTGCGTCAGCTCACATCTGGTTTCGAATGGACCGAAAAGGCTGCACTTAGACACAGCTCTGCCTCTCGTAGGTCCACCAAAGCCTGGCGAAAGCTGGTAGAACCGTCTAGGTAAACTCTTAACGCTCTAACAGGGCAGATAGCATTTTAGCATCAGCGTTCTCTTTGGTCGATAATCCTAAAACAAGGATATGACCTGAGTTTTGAAAGATGTAGAAGAAAACTTAGGTACATATCTCAAAGGGTGGTGTCGTGATCATCTGGCTCAAAACAAAAACAGTCATTATCGACAAAAAACCCCTGTAAATTGCCCACCTGCTTGGCTGAGGCGAGAGTGAGAGTGAGACATTTTGAGAGACAGCTCGTACATAGCAATTGATGTTAAGGCCTCAAACAGTGGCTGAGAGGGCGTCCTAAGTTTCCAGGTCTGAGGGCAGAACCAATAGTGGGCGTGAGGGGCATAGTCTTTCCACTACCATTAGAAACCTCACCACCTGTGAGTGTCTCTCAATTGACCTCCTATCAATCAGGGAACGAGACAAGGCAATGGTTGCCTCATAGATAGACTTACAGTGTCGAAGGCACACATCCATTGTCTAGTTTGGACTGTAGAAAACATCAAGTGTCTGAACCAGTACTTCGAGCCCCAGGCTTGTTTTTCCCATTATATATTGTATAAATAATATATATTGTATAAATTATATATATATATATATATATATATATATATATATATATATATATATATATATATATATATATATATATATATACATATACAGTTTCAGAGGTCAGAAGCTGTTCAGTCAACAGCGTTTGTGCCATAATGTTGAGAACCACATACAACAATGTCCAGTCTTTCTTTAAAAAAGCCACAATCAAGGCTGCATTAAGGAATTTACAGATTTATGCAGGATTTCTTGCATTAATTGTTGTCAAAAAATATCTATTATATGACTTTATATAACAGTTTTCACCATTTTTACATTCATTTAATGTTTTAACTGTTATGCTTTCAATTCAAAAGTGCCTGGATGCAAGTTTACACAAGAAAGGTCATTAAATATTTGCAAATAAGTACAGATGAGGTAAGTACTATTATTTTCAGAGTAAAATCATGCTAACTTCCATATTGTTTAAGACTTGAGTCTATATTACAGGAACTGAGCATATTAATGATTACATTATTTTGCATGACTGGCTTTTATACGACGTATGATTTCCATTCATCTCTATACAGTTGCTTTATTATATCATATACACTGATTTGACACACCATATATGGAATGACATCATATATGCAATGGTTTTCTTGTGGGAACTCGTTGATACCTTGTCACTTACAGATAAGTTTGTTCATTTATTTTATCTGCTTCCTCTGCATTCATGTTTGGCTTCTCTTGTTCCACTTAAGCGCTGAACAATATAAAGATAATTAGCCTACACCTATAGTCCGGGATCTCAAATGTAAAACTTCCAAAGAGTTCAAGAAGGTCCTTTTAAGGGCCGTCCAAAAGACCTGATCCAAAGAACAGGATCTGGCAAGATCCAGCTCAAATTAGGCACTGCCACATGTGCTTCATTGGCTGTTTTATTGATGAGACAGAACCGACTTGGACTGAAGTTACTTCGATTTAAAAAAAAAAAAAAAAAAAAAACCTAGCTTTTAGATGAAGCTAAGCTACTTTTGTCATGTAGCTTTTAGCTTAGCTTGCTATGCTACATTTCCCAGGCGTTTATTAGTAATTAAGCTACATTTTAAGTAAAGCAGCTAATAGCTTAGCTCACTTTCCAAGTAGCTTGCCCAACACTGAAGGTTTATAACCATTTGAGGGTGAGTGAATACTGAGTGACTTTCTATTTTTGTGCAGTGATTCATGTTCTAAAAGTCAGAATCATCACTCATAGGTGCGATGTGTATCTGAAAACATTTGTGCATTCAGCAGCGGTGCCAACTTGTCAGTCATCTAGGGCACACTAATTCGACAGCTGCTTTAACAGTCCTGATGCGTGTGTGTGTGCGTGTGTGTGCGCGTGTGCGTGTGTGTGTGTATTTGCATGACTGACAGCTCCAGCACGGTCACTGTCAATGATGCGTGCCCTCCTGCTGTGCTGGTCATAATTATACTTCTACACACCCTGTATAACTCTGACTTACTCCTCTTTACACCGACCGTCAAAATGATGCATGTGGATATGTGTTCCATTTTAATACAGTGTTGCCTTGCAGTTTTCCGTTTCACCGGATTAGTGATCTAGGATAAAGACTGTACCCTCTGCCCTCCAGCTGGAATGTTCCACATCTGATAAATGTGAGAAAGCTAGAACAAAGCAGCACACTTGTGTTCGTAAATGGTCATTTTGTTTTTATTGTTCATGTTAAATCATTTTTAAATCAAAATCACAATCAGTTACAGTAATTTCAGCCTTTCGTCTTCTCTGCATTTTGTGTAAAGCATTTAGAATTTATAAGTTCTGTTCAACTTATATTAGGGAATATGAGAAAAATAAATGACACAATGACTTATTGACAGAATAGATAATTAGATAAATAAATAATTTAACAAACAAACAAACAATCCAGTGTCGGTGGGAACAATAAAACAGGCAAACAAATTAAGATGATAAAAATAAACATTTAAAAATGTATATTTTAATGTTATATATTTCAATTAAAACCTCTCAAAAGCTTATATATATACAACAGTTTTGTCTGGTTCTCGAATCTGATTGGCTAATAGCCGTGCGATATTCTGCAATATCAAACTCGTGCAGCCTCTTCACTTGTGTATTACTCCGCCCACATAGAATGACAGCAGATCAATAAACTCACTACAGTTTGACAAATATTGCAGCTGTTGGACAACATAATGTACTTTTGAGGCTTTTTAGGCGAGAATGTCGTTGTTTAGATTGCAACTATGAGGTTTATTAAAATAGGACAGTGCCTATTTTAAATATTTATAATTTCAGAGGTCCTCAGCCTGTCATACTGAGCAGAGCAAAGACAGATGTGCCATAAGATGGCAACAGAGACCGCATAATAAATCCTTACTCAGCGTTTTCTTTTGGTATTTCAAACTACAGCTGATTAAATCATTTTAAAACAGTAAGTGACATTCTAAGTCGATCTCTCTCTTTTGTTTGTTGTAGTGCTGTATTTATACCATAGTAATCTGCTAGTGTTTGCTTTGCTTTCGCTTTTTCGGGGTTACCTATTGTGATCTCCCTATTGCAACAGAGAAATACTAGGAAATCTGTGTAGACTGATGGCATTTCATGCCGTTCAGCCTTAAAATCTTAAAATGTGAGCAAAATTATCTCTTTTGTCATCACTTTAGACAGTACGCTAGAGAATCATTCAAATGCTAGCTCCAAAGTGATGTTGGTAAATTAGCAACGGTTTCTGCTGTTCTGACGTCAGCTGCAGATGTGAATGAATGGTGGAATTAAGTAGTTCCTCTTACAAAAGCATGTTTTTAAACTCTTTTTTTTTTTTTATTTACACTATTATGCCCTCGAACTGTTGTATAAATGCAATATCACACTCATAGCAGTGCGATATGGCTGTATATCATCACTGGTGGGACACTCAGGCAAGAGGCCTGCAGCCTGGAGCCAACGCGCGCCTCCCACCAGTGCTGATATACAGCCATATGGCACTGCTACTTGTGTGATATTGCTCATAAATACACACACAGTATTAACAGTTTTACATATTTTGTCAATCATGTTTTTATTTTCCCTCATTTATTTACGCTTCTGAATTCCATTATGGGACATTTATCTTTCTTCCAACAACTTTTAACCTTGAAAAGTTGGGAAAAAGTGACTTTTATCAACATTTTTACTAGTTTAATATGCTATATTGTCTGTGTTGGAGTTGCATATTATGCTACAAAAACCTTGTAATAATCTGCCAGTACATGACTCATTTCGCTACATATTATTTCTTATACATTATTTTAAACTACTGAAATGTCAATAAAAGTCACTTTCTTAAACTGTTGAAGTTAAATTTCAACATAAAAAGTCAACAGAGCTGAGATAAGGGTCCCATAATGCAATTCACAACTGTAAATAAACGGAAAACACTTGTGAATCAGAAAATACTGGAACTATTAAGATATATTTTTACAGTGTACATATTTAGGATATTTGCTAATTTATACAAATTCAAATGAATTAATTTGTATGAAAATGTACTGCACATGTACTGTAATGTTTTCCCAGTGATGGGTTGCAGCTGGAAGGGCATCCGCTGCGTAAAACATATGCTCGATAAGTTGGCGGTTCATTCCGCTGTGGCGACCCCAGATTAATAAAGGGACTAAGCTGAAAAGAACATAATTGAATGAATGAATGTACTGTAATGTAATGATTTTTAAAGGGAGGCATGTCCCTAAACCCCAACCCTAACTCTACCCCCGACTGGAGGATGAGCAAATCGTATTAAAGTGTATGGATGAGATCGTACAAATTAATACAAATTAGCCAATAAACCAATGTTTTTAATTGCCATGATATTGCGTTGTATTATCAGATGGCCATAAAGTGATACAATCATTATTAAAATACAGGTGTCTATGATGCAGCAATTCCAGAGACTGTAGTGTACACCATGGTTTTGTAAGAGGTTCACTTTAATGTGTGATGTGACTCAAAAGTGGTCATAAACGAATAGTTTCTCAATTCAAACGAGTAGCGGTTTTTGTAAGATGTTCAAATAGCTGCAGTACTATGACTTTGCCACTAGGAAATGTGTGTATGCCTGCTCAAACCTTTGCCACTAGGAAAAGTGTGTATGCCTGCTCAAACCATGACATGCTGGTAAGTACTTTTCTATAAAAGAATGTTTTTATAAATATGAACATTGACGTGGATTTAAGAGTACACACTCTAAGATCAAATCTGAGTGTGTGTGGCACTAAGCACTTGTTCAAGTCAAAGACAAAATATAAAAATGTGAATGAGTGAATGAACCTGAACGTTGGCTTGGATTTTTGTTCAAGAACCCTCTAATTTTTTTTTTAATTGTGACTATGCATTTTTCATAAATGAGGCCTAGAACTTTTCAATCCACCACCATTTTTCTTTTTATATAAGACTGCATAAAACAACAACAACAATAGCTAGGTTTCATCCAAAGATGCAAATTTGATTTACTGGAATATCGCATAGAACATTTATAAGTAAAGCACTGTTTCCATCCAACGAGTCAAAGAGAACAATATTGCCACTTACTAATAAACTGGCAACAAAAATCAAAGAGGAAAATGGAATTTGCTGTGACAGGAGAAGACAATGTGGGCATCTTTTCTAATATAATAAATTACTTGCACCTCAGAATACAAAAATGAAATGCAATGAAAGCGCTGTGGCTTTTGGAAGCTTGAGACAGTTTTGAGGTGCGTTTCCGAAAATTATTGTTATCCAACTAAGGTAGCAAGCTCCATCGTTACAAACATAGTTTGCTGATTTGGTGTTTCCCAAATACATCGTTCCAACCAAGCAGCAACATCCCGCTCTCCCTCATGAATCTAATGGGGAAGTAACTGAAACTGCAATTCATCGAAATTCCACTAGGACTGGCTCCATAACATTTCTATTGAGCCCAATGGTAAAATCGCCAACTTTACAGTGTTTACAGCCTGGTACAAAGAACGATATTGGTGTATAAAGCCATCATTACACTTCATGACAAAGTGAATTTTTTTTTATAACATTTTATAACTTTTGTTTACATTCAGTTATATAATGTCTGCATAATTAAGGGTGTGGCCACTTGAGTGACAGCTAGGTCTCGCTAGTTGCCATCACTACACCTCAGCAGATTCCATCTGATTAGCTGCTGAACTCGGCATATTCAGCATATTTTTGTTTTGTTTTATGTGGCTTCATACAGTCAATTGCTTTTTGGAATAATTTCTTACAATTATCATTTGATATGGCATGCTATGTGCACTTTATTGTGCTCACAAACGATTCACGTGGCCTCCATTTCCCAGGTGAGTGAAATATTTATATACTTATAAATCATATCTATTAATGTATTTGATTTATTTAAGATCATTTATATTTTTCTTTAGAGCTTGAATGCACTCCAGAATCTGACAGATTGATTAGCTGTAGGCTCTGGAATAGTCATCTGAAACACTGTCATGTAGCGTTATGCCTGGATTTCATCAATGTATTTACTAACACAGACTATATTTGAAGTGTTTGGAAGTAATTTGCGTTTTCCTCCTGTAGAAAAACATAAAAACAATGCTTAGTGGCTCAATGTATTACTACACTGTTTTTAAAAGACTAAACACTTGATTTATATAGTATACAACTAAGCACATGTGGTCAGAAAAATAAGTCACAGGTAATGAAGTATTAAGCATTTCTCCCAAAGAAAAGGCTGTCTAAGCAAAATGCTAGCAGGCTTCTGTAGCTCCGTTCATGCTCTGCCTCTTTGCCTTGTTTGGTTACCCGCTGGTTGGAGCGATGACCCGCAAACAAAATGGCGCCGGTTGGCCATGCCAAATTGTAGCTTCATTTGCACTACTGAAGCAAACCTATGGGTGACGTCACAGATACAACGTCAATATCTTTTACAGTCTATGGTTCCAACAAACATTTGCAAACTGCGTCACAAAATTGTACGCTTGCAACTACACCTCAAGAGCTGTAGTTAGAAACATAGTTTCTGGCTGTGTTCTATTCCCAGTTTTACCCCTATTTCCTATTCCTTTCGAACATTACAACATTTAAACTTAGAATGATTAAAAAAAAGCATTAAAGTCATCTCTCTTAGGTGTAATTTGCTTTAAAAGTATATTTACAGTTCAGTTTTAGCGATCTTCATATTGACAATTGCTTCCCTTTGCAGTGTAAAATGATTAATGCCATTTTGAACACAGCCGTGGCTCATGACGAAAGCTATACGTAGCTATAAGCTTTACGTTGCTTCTCCAAAACTTGTGAAAATAAAAATATATAGCATACGTTAATGCTTTTAATTTATAGTAGGCTATTTATTAAGAATGTATCTGTACTGTATATGACATAGGCCTGTTGGTTAGAAGATTTCTGCAGTGGCTTGAATGTCGAATTGTAAAAGTAGACTCTTCAAAAAAAATAAAATAAAAAATAAACAATATCCTACTTAATAATAATAATAACAATAATAATAATTAATATTATTAAGTAGGATTTTGTTTTCGTTTCTTAATAAATAGCCTACTGTAAATTACATCCATTAACAACATACCTGACAACACTCCTGTTTTTCCCGGGAGTCTCCCGTATTTCAGACCCATCTCCCACCACCCTCCCGTTTTGTTATTTCTCCCGGAAAACTCCCATAATTTCACCCCCCACTACCAACCCGAAACCCGATCCATAGTACAGCGCACGTGTATGTTCCAGCACAGCCTATGTGTGGTCGCATAGCACTTGTGGCCGTCGCGCACCTCTTACAAAACATAACTACGTGTCGCATCGACGCATAGCACAAGCTCTTTGATTGGTCGACTTGGTAGTGCTGACGAGTGTGGATGAGAGCCACGCGAGCCTGATGGAGCAAGTGTTTACAAGTGTGGAGTCCCGTGAAGAAGCTCCAGATGGAAACTGTTGTTTTGTGTTTACCTTATGATTAAAGTTGTTGCACGTCCACCGATTCCCGCCACAAAATTTGTGAGTTTGAGCCTAAATTGTGCACAAAAATAATGGGGTTTTCTCTAAAGAAGTTGTTACTCCACCTCGATTAGAGCATCATTATAGTCATTTTACCGAATGATGGATTTTGGGAAACACTTCTCACTACATCGATTTTTTCCCAAACGATGCATCGTACTATGGTAGTTCGTTATGTTATGTCGTTGTTTGAGGAACGCACGCCTGGGAGGTAATAATATGGAACCATTTTGATGATGGACTTTGGTTAAGAGATTTTAGAATGACCAAAACAACAATGTGGTCATCCTCTAGTAGGTCCATTTAACACTTTAACATCGTGCCCACATATGTGATCTGTTAAAAAAAAATGACATTCTTTTTTTTTGATGCGCATGTGGGAATTCATTATGTAAATGTGTTTTCGTAGCAGTTTCTGCACATTTTTCTTATTGGATAAAAAGATGATCCTACTCTAAATTTTTCTTGCCCATCTTGGCATTTCCATTAAGCATTTCTCTTGTTGCGAGATTCCAAAAATAGGTGGATGAAAACATAGCTATTGATACTCCAGCTGCTGTGATAAGGTGCTCTGAAATAGGGACTTTTGGAATGCCTAAAGGAACGATGAATGTGCAAAATAAAAGCGTCAGTCTTCCATGAATGGAGTCCTAGTGCAGTTCTTCATAGTCGATCCAATACATAAAGCACCATCCAAATGGCAACAGGATTAGCCAGTGATCCTTTTAAGGCAGTTCTGATATCATCCGATGGCTCTGGGTAAAAGAGTCACGTCTTCTGCGGTCGGGGAAAGGCTGCAGTTGCTGTGCTGTTTCTGGGTAACGGTGGAGGACTCCAATCTGGCTGGTAGAAATGGATGTTGAATGTCCGAGCCCAGTTTGCGAAGACACGTTTCTCTGTAATGAAACGATGGTGGCTGCCTCGACGGCCTCGCTCATGGGAGATGTACATGGCACATTCGTCCGGACCCGTGGGCTCGTAGTAGTGATACGGAACAGATGAGTGCTGAGACTCCCTGTACAGAATGAAAACAGAGATTAAAACGGGGAGCGTGTGAGAGCTGCCATTACATTCCCTGATTCCCAATTAATCCTGAGCTAGATATTAATTTTCAAGGCAATTAACCTGATTTGGTTCGGAGAATAAATCGCTTTAAGGGGAATAAATTGATTTTATGTAATACATTACGGGTGAGAAAAGGATGGGGGGAGAGGTCGTGCCTCAGCAGGGATTCACAATGAATCATGTCATTTTCAGTTCTCAATTATTATTTTTCGCAGCACTGACGCACAGCAGGGACTGTCATGGCAATATTACTCAATGAAAAAAACTAAAGAAACAGAAAGAAAGATCTGTGAATTCACAATACAACATACACATAAATTTTCAAGCATTACACTGAAAATGCTGGGTTCTACACAATTAATGTTGTCCCAACACAAAAGGATTAATTTAACTTGACTAATTTAAGTGGATTGAACATAAAATAATTGGTTTCCCCCCCAAAAAAATTGTGTTGTTTCAGCTCATTTTAAATAAGTAGTTTGAACAAGCATATTGTGTGAATATTACGTATATGTTGTAAAACACTTTGATCAGATTTACACTCACTTGCCACTTTATTAGGTACGCCTTACTAGTACCGGGTTGGACCCCCTTTTGCCTTCAGAACTGCCTTAATCTTTCGTGGCATAGATTTAACAAGGTACTGAAATATTCCTGGTCTATATTGATCTGATAGCATCACGCAATTGCTGCAGATTTGTCGGCTGCACATCCATGATGCGAATCTCCCTTTCCACCCAATGGTGCTCTATTGGATTGAATTCTGGTGACTGTGGAGGCCATTTGAGTACAGTGACTCATTG